>NC_133327.1:682319175-682619175 GCF_042186555.1 Aquarana catesbeiana | reverse complement strand
TGGTGACAAGCGTGTGTGGCGGCAACCAGGTGAGGAGTACAAAGACAAGTGTGTCTTGCCTACAGTAAAGCATGGTGGTGGGAGTGTCATGGTCTGGGGCTGCATGAGTGCTGCCGGCACTGGGGAGCTACAGATCATTGAGAGAACCATGAATGCCAACATGTACTGTGACATACTAAAGCAAAGCATGATCCCCTCCCTTCGGTGACTGGGCCACAGGGCAGTATTCCAACATGATAACGACCCCAAACACACCTCTAAAACGGCCACTGCCTTGCTAAATAATCTGAAAGTAAAGGTGATGGACTGGCCAAGCATGTCTCCAGACCTAAACCCTATTGAGAATCTGTGGGACATCCTCAAACGGAAGGTGGAGGAGCTCAAGGTCTCTAACATCCACCAGCCCCGTGATGTCATCATGGAGGAGTGGAAGAGGACTTCAGTGGCAACCTGTGAAGCTCTGGTGACCTCCATGCCCAAGAGGATTAAGGCAGTGCTGGAAAATAATGGTGGCCACACAGAATATTGACACTTTGGGCCCAATTTGGCCATTTTCACTTAGGGGTGTACTTACTTTTGTTGCCAGCGGTTTAGACGTTAATGGCTTCGTGTTGAGTTATTTTGAGGGGACAGCAAATTTACACTGTTATACAAGCTGTACACTCACTACTTTACATTGTAGCAAAGTGTAATTTCTTCAGTGTTGTCACATGAAAAGATAGAATAAAATACTTACAAAAATGTGAGGGGTGTACTCACTTTTGTGAGATACTGTATATACCACAGATAAGAGCTTAATCACATTAAGGAAACAGTAAGATAATTAACATAGCTAAGGAACAGCCAACATAAACAGTATCTAATTAAACAGTAAGCTAACTAGTCACCTAGACAAGCCTATGTGACTCGGTGCCCAACCAGACTCTTCCATACCCGTTCCCCAGTAAGAAGACCTAGGGATGTCCAAATCTCTAAAGCAAAGATCCTCAAACTATGGCCCTCCAGCTGTTGCGGAACTACATATTCCATGAGGCTTTGCAAAACTCGTTGACATTCCCAGACATGACTAGGAATGATGGGAATTGTAGTTCCTGAACAACTGGAGGGCCATAGTTTGAAGACCCCTGCTCTAAAGGATTAGCAGACAGACAGAAACAATAGATGACTCAATTCAAACCTAGGAGGCACAATGGGGAAATTATATCATGGAAGAAAGACACTTTAATAAACAGATTATGGAAGGAGACCCCAGCAACAGGTTGTTTTGAGCTGATTATATTAGCATCAGCTCTGAGTCTCACAGTCTAAAACAGTGATTGCTGGTTTGAACAAAAAAGGCACAAAATCTGTATCCAGGTCCTAGGTTCCCAGAGTCTGTGTGTTTCGGGGAGACATGGACCCGAATCCAAAGCAGGACCTCTCCAAGAGTCCCCCAGGCACACACTTCCCAAGAATAGAGCCCCCCACAAAAGCCAGTAGGCAAGAGGCTACCCTGCGGTCCCCTCCAAAAGCCCCTGTCCTGGTTGGGTCTGTCACAGGGCCAAATGGTTTCTAACAGCAGCCCTGAATGCAGATCTTTCTCCAGAAAGGTCCACTGTTTGCTCTTTCGGCCAACTTTTTTTTTTTTTTTAGCTGGAAATACCTGTCCAAATGAGCTGTGAAAACTACATTCTGCTCTTGGCTAAGGCTGCTGCTTCATCTGTGAGCTGAGATGTGAAACCAAGTGCTCAGCGGGAAATATTGAAGTCATTTTCAGTAGTTCTTTGCTAGAACAAGTTTTTCCGTTCTTTAAAGAGTGCAAAAAGCGCCAGAGTAGCTTGACCCTCCCAGGGAACCGCTCTGCAGGCTGACGCCACGTAAGAAACTATAAAACAGAGTTTTATCTTTTTAACCAGATGACCATAGAAACCTTTTGTAGCCAGGCGATGCACAGGCCTGGCTGAGATCAATGCAAAGTCAACCACCTAAATACAGAACCTCCGACTGACTCCTGTGTTGGGTAGCGCCATGGAATAGCTGAAACAAGGAGCCTTCGCTGCTTAAAGCCAGTGGTTATATTCCTATTATTTCATTTTTAGTGTATGATAAGATGCAGGATGCGAGCCTTTCAGACAACGCCGAGCCGCTGCCGGAATCGGCAAAACACTTGAGAGACGATGGGCTTTGGTTTTAGAGGGACCGGATTACATTATGATCAGAGAAACGCACTAAAAGCCTCTTCTACTCCTCAAGTACATTACACCGCAAAGGCAGTTTTTGGTGCTTTTGAGTTTGTCTCCGCTTGTAAAACAATATAAAAAAGGGATAACAAAAAACCGAGACAGACAAAGAGAGCATTGTAAGCGGAGATGTGGGAGATAATGAGGGCTACACAGTTAAAGGATGGAAGAGTCTGCCTGGAACTTTTTTCAAGATGAGTAGACTCCAGATCAGATCACATGTAGATTTCTGTTTACATGTTTTAATCACTGATCATCCATAGCATTATGACCACCCACCAGGGCCGGGGCGAGGGGTGGGCAAAGGGGGGTAGCTGCCCCAGGCATGGAGAGGCAAGGAGGCAAAGAAAAAAACACCCATTAACAGTGGAGGGGGGGGGGGGCACAGTTCTGGATCCTTGCCCTGGGCGCTGGATGGCCCTGTCCCAGTACTGCCACCCACCATAACATAAAGACCACTCACCTAATATTGAGTAGGTCCCCGTTTTGCCACCAAAAAAGCACTAACCTATCGAGACATGGACTCCGCTAGACCTCTGAAGGTATGCTGTGGTATCTGCTTCCACCAAGCTTACCTTCTACCCATAGTACATCTTGGTGCCATCTTTTCCCCAGGTAAGTGACACACACGTGCACCCGGCCATACACATGATCCAAAAGTGAATGTCATTCGACCAACCAGGCCACCCCTGTTGCTACGTGGTCTAGTACTGATGCGCATGAGCCCATTGCAGGCACTTTTGTCTGTGGACACCCTGACCAGTCTGCGGCTATGCAGCCCCATACACAACAAACCGCAATGCTCTGTGTATTTTGGCGCCTTTCTATCAGAACCTGCATTAACCTTCAGGTCTGGTATGGATTTTAAGTGGAACCACACACCAAAATGTAAAAAAAAAAAATGGCGTAGCCCCCCCCAAAAAAATCCATACCAGACCCTTATTCGAGCATGAATCCTGGGTCCATGCAGATCAGGAAAGGGCGGGGACAAGTGAGCGCCCCTCCCGCACCATACCAGGCCACATGCCCTCCACATGGGGGGGGTGCTTTGGGGTGCAGCCCATCCATTAGGGGTGCAGGGGCGCCGCCCCCCTAATCTCCATGAAAGGCGTTGGACACATGGATTTCAAGGAGGGTTTTTTTTGAAGCACGTGATTAGACCTGGAGGCTCTAACTGGCTTCAAAAAGCATGGACTCGGAGTGCACATACTTGTGTGACATCAGCAAATGAATAATCGCTAATGGCTTCCTGCTTCCTCTCCCGGCCAATCAGGAAGCGGGTCCTGAGACAGCAGTGCCTTCTAGCAGCCCTGGATTCAGCAGAGCATCGCCACTTCGCCCTCCTCCCATTAAGTGAGAGAAGATCGCGGCCTATCAAGCGGCGATGGCAGGGGAGGGTGTCAGTGAGAGAGGATCGCTTTGATCTATCAAGAGCCACCAGCTGCCACTGCCCCTCACCCCAAAGCACCCTGGGTGATGGTTATGGGGGTCTGCGGGCAAGGGGGCTTATCGGGATTTGGAAGCCCCCTTTAACAAGGGGCCCCCAGATCTTGCCCCTCCCCCCTCATGTAAATGAGTATGAGAATCAGTGCCCTAATTATCAGTGTAAACAATGTACTGACAGCCTTTCTGGTTATCGGCTCTCCTTTCCTCACACGAAGACAGTGCGTGAAGAAAGGAATGCAGATAACCGGCAAGTCTGTTTACGTGTGACCAGTTGTGATTGGACACAGCTGATCACATGGTAAACCACAATCTGTGATCAGCTGTGTCTGAAGGACTCAGCAATCACAGAGCGCGCCCAATGCGCGACCCGCGGGGCAGGGTCCTGGGAGGACATCTGTGGGCGCCCTTCCCAGAACTATAGTATTGCGCTGTAGCCATCTTTTGGCTATAGTGCGGTACTAAAGTGGTTAAAGCCCAAATGAGCTACAAATCAGCTAAATAAATTCCAGGTACATCAAAAAACATTTCATTCAATGTCTTATAGTTTGTTTTCTTTAACGGCTTGCCGACCAGCCGCCGTCATTATACTGAGGCAGGTCGGCACGATCCCGCGAGCCGTCGTAGCTATACATCGGCTCCTTTGAGCGGGATAGCAGGTGCGCGCGAGCCGCCAGAGGCGCGCGCCCGCTGCACTGCGGGGGTGCCAATGCTTGTGGCCGACGGTCACGATGACCGCTGGCCACGAGCGATCGCGGGCACAAGAGACAGAACAGGGATGTGTGTGTATAAACACAGAAATCCCTGTTCTGTTCTGTGAGGAGAGACAGATCGTGAGTTTCTAGGAATCACGATCTGTCCTTTCCTCTACGTCAGTCCCCTCCCCCCAAAGTTAGAACACACACTAGGGAACACAATAAACCCCTTGATCACCCCCTAGTGTTAACACCTTCCCTGCCCGTGACATTTTTACAGCAATTAGCACTGATCGCTGTATAAATGACAATGGTCCCAAAAATGTGTCAAAAGTGTCCCATCTGTCCGCCGCAAAGTCGCAGTCCTGATAAAAATCGCAGATCGCCGCCATTGCTAGATTGCTAGTAAAAAAAAAAAATAATAGTAATAAAAATGCTATAAATCTATCCCTATATTTTAGACGCTATAACTTTTGCGCAAACCAATCAATATACGCTTATTGCGATTTTTATTGCCAAAAGTATGTAGAAGAATACGTATCGGCCTAAACTGAGATAAAAATAGCTTTTAAAAAAAAAAATGCGCATATTTTTTATAGCAAAAATTACAAAATACTGTGTTTTTTTCAAAATTGTTGCTCCTTTTTTGTTTATAGTGCAAAAAATAAAAACCGCAGAGGTGATCAAATACCATCAAAAGAAAGCTCTATTTGTGGAGGAAAAAAGGACATCAATTTTGTTTGGGTGCAATTCCGCGCGACTGCGCAATTGTCAGTTAAAGCTACGCAGTGCCGAATCGCAAAAAATGGCTCTGGTCATTCAGCAGCCAAATCTTCCGGGGCTGAAGTGGTTAAAAAGCAACCCTAGCCTGAATAGAAAAGCCTGTCCCCTGCCAGCATACTACAGAGAAGAACCCTTGATTTCTCTGTTGAAGCAGTGGACTCTCTGCAGAGAGACACATTCTCAAGTGCACCTGCCATCTTACCAACAGTTGAATATCCCCTACTCTCTCTGTCAATCATTCCACTAGCTTTCGCTTGCCCAGTGGATAAAATCCGAAATGTTTGCATCACCAACCTCACCTCAAACTATCACCCAAATTGTCCTATTTGCTTCTCCCAAAAAACCCTGTTCTTCCTCACATGATGCTCACCTCCAGGGGGGCGATCAAGGGGTTAAGTGTTCCCTAAGGAGGTGTTTCTAACTGTGGGGGGAGGGGACTGGCTGGGAGTAGAGAGAGATTGCTGTTCCTGATCACTAGGAACAGCGGATCTCTCTCCACTTCCCTGACAGAACGGGGATCTGTCTGTTTACATACACAGATCCCCGTTCTGGCTCTCTGAGGAGCGATGGCGGGTGGCCGGCATACATCGCAGCCGCCAGCCACGCGCATCGGCTCCAGGGTCGCACGGTGGCGCGCGTGCACCCCTATACCCCTTAAAGCGGCAGCCGTACAGCTACGGTGATTCGCGCAACTAGTTGAGGCTGATTAGAGTAAATTAAGGGTAATAAGGAGTTAAACACATTTAGTAAAAAACAAACTTTTTTTTTTACCTGACATGTTGCTTAAAACTGACTTAATCTGCAGATCAAAGTTCATCCCTTTGATCTGTAGATGTATAAACAGAAAGATACAAAAAGAAACAATGTTTCTTTTTACCTTTCTGTTTCATCGGCTCAGCAATGTTGTTGATAAACATGGCTGCTTTTTTTTTTTGGACTTGGTTTACACTTTAGCTGTCAACAAGGGAACCCCACTGACAGCTGAATGAATCACCGGTTGTTAAGGACACGGCGGCCCCCCGATCCTTAATAACCGATCATTTCCAGCCCTTTAGAACTGATTGGTGTACAGTTGTGCCCTGAGAAGTGATAAGTCAAAGCCCAATCGCTATCCTTTTACAGACCACCGTTTCCATACAGAGAGAGGGACCTTCTCTGCAGCATGCTGGCAGTAGACAGGATTTTCTACTCAGGCTGTGGCTGCTTTCTTAAAAAAAAAAAAAAAAGAGAAATGTAACTGCTTCAGATGTGCTCTACAGCTGAATGACGGCTACATCGTGGATCTGCTTTGCCGGGAGTACGTCTGATGACGTCTTCCCCTTTGCAGGCTCACCACACTCCCCCCCCATGACGGCGCACACTGTGATCACCCGAGTCAATGAGACTCGGGTGATCACAGATCCGAGTAAGGGGCCGATCCCGACCCCTTACCACGTGATCAGCTGTCAGCCAATGACAGCTGATCACGTGATATAAACAGATGATCTGTAATCTTTTTTTGTTTCTTCTCACGCTGACAGCGTGAGGAGAAAGCCGATCATGGCTTCTGTTTGCAGGGACATCGGTCCCGAAGAGGAAGAGCCTCATGTGCCCACCAGTACCGCCTGCCAGTGCCACCTGCCAGTGCCATGAATCAGTGCCCACAATGCCCACCAATCAGTGCCCACAATGCCCACCAATCAGTGCCCACAGTACATAAATGCCATCAGTGCCACCTATCATTGCCCACAAGTGCCACCTATCAATGCCCACCAGTGGTGCCAATCAGTGCCTCATCAGTGCCATCTAGCAGTGCTGCCTATCAGTGTCACCTACCAGTGCCGATCAGTGCCCATCACTGCCACCCATCAGTGCCCATCAGTGCCAGCTATCAGTGCCACCTATCAATGCCATCTATTAGTGCCCCTCAGTGCCACCTATCATTGCCCTTTAGTGCCGCCCATCAGTGCCACCCATCAGTGTCCCCCATCACTGCCGCCTTATCAGTGCCCATCAGTGTAGCCTCATCAGTGTACATCAATGAAGGAGAAAAATTACCTGTTTGCAAAATTTATTAACAAAATATAAAATGGTTTTGTATTTTTTTTTTTTTATTTGGTTTTTTTAAATTGTTTAACAAAAAATAAAAAACCCCAGAGGTGATCAAATACGACCAAAAGAAAGCTCTATTTGTGGGAAAAAAATGATAACAATTTAATTTGGGTACAGCGCTGCATGACCGCGCAATTGTCATTCAAAGAGTGACAGCGCTAAAAGCTGAAAATTGGTCTGGGCAGGAGGGGGGTTTAGGTGTCCAGTAAGCAAGAGGTTAATAACATAAAAACAAAAAAAGAATCATTAAAGGCACTCAGATAAAATCTCATTGAATTCCCCTCCCTGATGATGAACAATGGAAGTGGTAACAATGCACTTTGTGGATTTGGCAGACATAAAACAAATGGAGATCTCACGGCTTCAGTTCCCTCCCCCAAGGAATTCTTTTTATTCGGATTGTTTTATTGTCCTCCTCTAATTGTCAGAGAGGCCTTGAAGTTGATTTAGTAAAGGAGCAGAAAATGTTTACTTTGCAAACTGAATGGCCACTTACCTTAGTTAATGGACTAACGGAAGCCGCGTTGCTTTTGAATACCCAATTATTTGGTGGCGGCAAAAGTTTTGTTTGTGAATTTCCTTTCCAAGCCTGCATGGATTAAACCACATAAACATTTAATTTAGCTTCACTTTATTCACAAAGCTAAGTGAATTTTGCACAGTGAAAAGTATCCACTCCTTTATATGGGACGACGCCCTTGAAGCAGCAGATGACGGAGAACCGAGTCTCCTGGTACTGTTAGACCTCAGCGCAGCATTCGATACAGTGGACCACAATACTTTACTTGTCCAGCTTGCAGAAGTTGCAGGAGCTACAGATTCTGCCCTAAAATGGTTTACATCCTTCTTAGAGAATCGCTCCCAGACAGTGAAACTAGGAGCATTCACCTCGGAATCTCGGGCAGTCTCCTGTGGAGTCCCTCAGGGCTCACCCTTGTCACCAGTGCTATTTAACATCTACATCCGCCCACTTCTCAATATCATCAGGAAAACCGACCTCTGCTTCCACTCATACGCAGACGACACCCAACTCTACCTTCGCATCAACGAAAAAAAAGATCTTCATCAGCAATTACAGAAATGACTCACTTTAATAGATGACTGGATGACCACCAGCTCCCTCAAACTCAACGGATCAAAAACAGAACTTCTTCTCCTGCAAGCCAACAAAAATTCCAAAATAAAGACTCCGTGGACACCACCCTCCATCCTCGGACAGACCATCTCTCCTAGCACCAAAGCCAAGAGTCTCGGAGTCATCTTTGACTCAGGAATGACAATGGATGCACAAATAGGATCAGTGGTGAGCGGATCCCGCCATCTCCTCCGCCTGCTTCGCAGACTCATCCCCTTCATCCCAGAAGAGGACAAAGCGGCAGTTGTGGGAACAATCATCAATTCCCGACTCGACTACGCAAACTCGCTCTACGTAGGACTACCACAATATCAGCTTGCGCGCTTGCAACTCATCCAAAACACGGCGGCAAGACTGTTAACAGGAAAAAAGCCCTGGGAATCCATCTCCCTATCCCTAAAGAGCCTACATTGGCTAACTGTGAAGAATCGGATCACATTCAAGACCCTCTGCCTCACCCACAAATGCGTACAAGGAAACGCTCCGCTATATCTCCGGGAAAGAATAAAACACTACACACCGAACCGCAGTCTTCGATCAGCTAACCAAAACCTCCTCATCATTCCCAAATTCCGCTACAGAGCAAAGGGAGAACGAAGATTCGCAGTCCAAGGACCTCGACTATGGAATGCTCTTCCAACCAACATCCGCATGGAAGAAAACCACCAGGCCTTCAGGAAAAAACTAAAGACCTTCCTTTTCTAGAAGCTGACTACAGAGAATTCATTAGCGCCTTGAGGCGATTCAGTTCGCATTTGCAGCGCTTTACAAATCATTCATTCATTCATTCTTTTAGTAAATCGACCCCCCCCTTGTATTTTCTGTTTTCCTGCCCCCTGGGTGATTTTTGGACCTCATGCTACCTGTGAAGACCTCAGTGATGGCATTGGTGACCTTTTGTAAATCTCCACCCATGGAGAGAATATGTTAGTAAATTACAGCAACCGGCAGCTATTGGGGGAAGCAATAAGCAAAGTTCCCAACTGTTAGACATGTGCACTGCTGAAAAATTCATTCATTTTCACTTTCGTTTTATTGGGTTGTTTTTTTTTTTCATTTCATTCAGTTTTTTTTCGGGTCATTCGTTATATGCGCAATTTGTAAATTCGAAAATTCGTAAATTCGAAAAGTTGTAAATTCGAAAATCCGAAAATTAGAAAGAAAATCCGAAAATTCAAAAGAATAACTAACTAACTTACTAATAATAACTACCGTATTTATCGGCGTATAACACGCGCTTAAAATCAGGGGGAAATCGTGGGTGCGTGTTATACGCCGATCCCCACTGTCTGTGAGCCGAAAAGTGCGAGCGCCGCCAAAAAAGACCGAGCGCCGCCAAAAAAAAAAACCGAGCGCTGCCGAAAAAGACCGAGCACCGCCGACAAAGACCGAGCCGAGTGCTCGGCTCCGCTCGCAGTCACGCCGTCCCGCCTCCCCGCTGTCTCTAAGAGGATGAGGAGCGAGCAGGGGCGGACTGACCATTGAACCACTCGGGCACTCCCCGAGGGCCCTGGGCCACTAGGGGGCCCCATCAGGGTTGCCAGTAAAACCAGGGACAGTATGTATAAATCTGTGTTTTTTTTACATCTGTCTGTGTATACTGTGTGTACATGTGTGTATACTGTGTGATTGTATACTGTGTGTGTGTATACTGTGTGGTCCCATAATCTCTGATTGCCTGGGGGCCCCATAATCTCCTATTGCCCGGGGGCCCCATGAGTTATCAGTCCGCCCCTGGGAACGAGCGCTGCCGAAAAAGACTGAGCCGAGTGTACTGTGAACTCGGCTCCGCTCGCAGTCCCGCCCAGTCCCGCCATTGGACCTGTGTTATGTCCAGCATAGGAGCTGGGCGGGACTGCGAGATGAGCCGAGAGGAGCCAAGTCACAGGCTCTGTCTATCTCGGCGGTGGCAAATTTAAACAATTACATGCTGCAAACAGCACCGGGCAAGGCTGCAAACGGCAATGGGCAAGGCTGCATAAGGCACTTAGCAATGCTGCAAATGGACACAGATCATTCTGCAATGATGGACAAGGCTGCAGATGGACACTGATAAGGCTGCATTGATGGGTATTTAAATGGAAGTTTTTTCCTTAAACTTCCCTCCTAAAGGTTTTTTCTTTAAAATGCCCTCCTAAACTTGGGGTGCGTGTTATACGCCGGCGCGTGTTATACACCGATAAATACGGTAACTATTAAATTTTAGGTATTGAAATTTCTTTTCAAATTTTCATTTTATTGGGTTGTTTTGTTTTTTTTCATTTCATTCCGTTTTGTTTTTTGTTTTGTTTTTCGGGTCATTCGTTATGATCGCAATTTGTATATTCGAAAATTCGTAAATCCGAAAATAAGAAAGTAAAATCGAAAACTCTAAAGAATAACAAACTAACTTACTAATAATAACTAACTATTCGTAAATTTGAAAAATCGGAAATTCATAAATTCGAAAATTTGTAAATTCGAAAATCTGAAAATAAGAAAGAAAATCCTGAAAATTTTAAAGAATAACAAACTAACTTACTAATAATAACTAACTATTAAATTCTAAGTATTGGAATTTCTTTTCAAATTTTCATTTTATTGGGTTGTTTTTTTTTCATTTCATTCCATTTTGTTTTTTGTTTTGTTTTTCGGGTCATTCGTTATGATCGCAATATGTAAATTTGAAAATTTGTAAATTAAAAAATTTGTAAATTTCGAAAATCCGAAAATAAGAAAGTAAAACCAAAAATTCTAAAGAATAACTAACTAACTTACTAATAATAACTAACTATTAATTTATAAGTATTGGAATTTCTTTTCAAATTTTCAATATATTGGATTGTTTTTTTTTCATTTCATTCCATTTTGTTTTTTTGTTTTTCGGGTCATTCGTTATGATCGCAATTCATAAATTTGAAAATTCGGAAATTCATAAATTCGAAAATTTGTAAATTTTAAAATCTGAAAATAAGAAAGAAAATCCTAAAAATTCTAAAGAATAACTAACTTACTAATAATAACTAACTATTAAATTATAGGTATTGGAATCTCCTTTCAAATTTGGCTGTTAGTGAACGTAAGGAATACGAATTTATCCGAAGTTACAAATTATCCAAAATAACTAATGCTGCATCTAAACGAATGGAATGGAACCAATGAGTAATAAATAATAATAATACATTTTTATAATAGTTATTTATTATTATTAATTTGTTACGTTCCAATCGTTTAGATGCGGCATTCGTCATTTCGGATAATTTGTAACTTCGGATAAATTCGTATTCGTTTCGTTCACTAATTTAATTGTTAGTAATAGTTAAGTGATTATTAGTTAGTTATTATTACAGATTTTCGAATTTTCCGATTTTCAAATTCCGAATTTCCGAATTTATGTATTTTAGAATTTTCAAATTTACATATTTACGAATATTCTAATTTACAAATATTCAGAAGAATTTGTTAAATGGTTTTCATTAATTCAGATGTTTCTGAATTAACAAATTTGGCGAAATTCGTTAATAAACTCAGTTCTGAACTATATAAAAGATATTTAACTCCTCTCTGGTCATACTTCTTCCTACATCCACTTCACCCCCTACATTGCCTGCACTCCCTACATCTCCTGCACTCCCTACATCTCCTGCACTCCCTACATCTCCTGCGCCCCTTTAATGCTACAATCTCTTTCCCCTCTTCCCCCTATATCCCCTCCTACACCCCTTCCCTCTGCACCCCCTTTCCCTGCATCCTTATAATCTACCCTCTCTTCCCCCTCCCACTTTTACCTCTTGCACTTCCTTTTTTTACATTTACCTTACCCCTCCCCCCCCTACATTCCTTGCAGTCCCTTCCCTGTACAGTCCAGCAACCATTCTCATTACATTCCTTGCACCCCCTTAGCCCTACAATGTCTTTACCCTCTTCCCCATATATCCCCTCTCACATTCATCCCATGTATTACTTTCTCCTACACCACCCATAAATTCCTACACCCCCTCCCCCTATACACCCCCTTCACCCCTTCCCTCTACATACCTTGCACCCCTTTAACCCCACAATCACTTACCCCTGCATCCCTTCCTTGTTTCATCTCCTGTACTCCCCTTCCTCTACATCCCCTGCACCCCCTCTACATTTCCTGCACCCCCTCCCCCTACAGCCCTGCACCCCTTCGGTCTAAATCTCCTGCAACCCCTTAAGCCTTTAAGCCTAACACCTCCTCCCTCTTCATCCCCTGCACTCCCTTTCCCCTATACCTCCCCTACATGTTCTGCAACCTCCTTCCTCCCACAGTACGTCACCCCTTCCCTCTACATCCATTGCATCCCCCTTCACCCTACAATTTTTTCCCTGCACCCCATTTCCTCTACATCCACCTACCCCCATATCCCCTGCACCCCTTTTCTTCTATGTCCCCTTACTGTCATATCCCCTGCACCCCTTTTCCTCTACATCCACTTACTGTCATATCCCCTGCACCCCTTTTCCTCTACATCCCCTTACTCCCATATCCCCTGCACCCCTTTTCCTCTACATCTACCTACTGCCATATCCCCTGCAACCCTTTTCCTCTAATTCCCCTTATTCCCATATCCCCTGCACCCCTTTTCCTCTACATCCCTTTACTCCCATATCCCCTGCACCCCTTTTCCTCTATATCCCCTTACTCCCATATCCCCTGCACCCCTTTTCCTTTACATCCCCTTACTCCCATATCCCCTGCACCCCTTTTCCTCTATACCCCCTTACTGCCATATCCCCTTAACTCCTCTTCCTCTACATCCCCTTACTGCCATATCCCCTGCACCCCTTTTCCTCTACATCTCCTTACTCCCATATCCCCTGCACCCCTTTTCCTCTATACCCCCTTACTGTCATATCCCCTGTACCCCTTTTCCTCCACATCCCCTTGCTTCCATATCCCCTGCACCCCTTTTAATCTACATCCCCTTACTCCCATATCCCCTGTACCCCTTTTCCTCTACATCCCCTTACTCCCATATCCCCTGCAACCCATTTCATCTACATCCCCTCACTCCCATATCCCCTGCACCCCCTTTCTTCTACATCTCCTTACTCCCATATCCCCTGCACCCCTTTTCATTTACATCCCCTCACTGCCATATCCCCTTAACCCCTTTTCCTCTACATCCCCTTACTGCCACATCCCCTGCACCCCTTTTCCTCTACATCCCCTTACTCCAATACCCCCTGCACCCCTTTTCCTCCACATCCCCTTACTCCCATATCCCCTGCACCCCTTTTCCTCTACATCCCCTTACTCCAATACCCCCTGCACCCCTTTTCCTCCACATCCCCTTACTCCCATATCCCCTTCACCCCTTTTCCTCCACATCCTCTTACCCCCATATCCCCTGCACCCCTTTTCATCTACATCCCCTCACTCTCATATCCCCTGCACCCCTTTTCCTCTACATCCCCTTACTGCCATATCCCCTTCACCCCTTTTCCTCCACATCCACCTACTCCCATATCCCCTGCACCCCCTTTCTTCTACATCCCTTTACTCCCATATCCTCTGCACCCCTTTTCCTCTACATCCCCCTACTGCCATATCCCCTGCACCCCTTTTCCTCTACATCTCCTTACTCCCATATCCCCTGCACCCCTTTTCCTCTACATCCACCTACTGCCATATCCCCTGCATCCCTTTTCCTCTACATCTCCTTACTCCCATATCCCCTGCACCCCTTTTCCTCTACATCTCCTTACTCCCATACCCTTTGCACCCCTTTTCCTCCACGTCCCTTTACTCCCATATCTCCTGCACCCCCTTTCTTCTACACCCCCTGCAGTTAAAGGTTATAGTGAGGGGGGTTTTAACTTAAACAATTGCTCTCTGTTCTGAAAACTACCAGCTACAAACTCTCAGGCTGGAAGCTGGTCTATTGTCTATAACAGTTCTATAATACATTTTTAGAAAGTATAAAGAAGAAGAAAAGAGCGGAGATAAAAGGATGGAAATTTGGGCTCCTTCAGGTCTTCGTCTCCAATTTCTACATTAAAGAAAATCCTATTAAACGGAGACAAATCGTTTCCATAAATTCTGCCTTTATTGAGCATCTCCTCTTTATCGCACTCTGTAATAGGCTGGTTAATTCCCTGTTAACCCAGATCCAATTAATTTGTCTCGTTATGTGGTCAGGAATACTAGAAGGCCTATTTCAAGATTTTCCCATCATAATTTTAGCTGCTCGTGTTAAAAGATTGTCAATAGAACCACCTGCCTTCCAGTTTAGGTCTTTATTTTGGAGGATGGCTGAGTTCTGGGCCAGTTAACAGCCCCTCCCCCATCAGAAGGGAGTATATTACATGTACAGCACCTTGGACCTTAGGGTTTATGAAGGGGGGCATTAAGAAAATATACACTATATTGTCAAAAGTATTGGGACACCTGCCTTTACACGCACATTAACGTTAATGGCATCCCAGACTAAGTCCATAGGGTTCAATATTGAGTTGGCTCTGCCCTTTGCAGCTATAACAGCTGCAACTCTTCCGGGAAGGCCGTCCACAAGGTTTAGGAGGGTGTCTATGGGAAGGTCTGACCATTCTTCCAGAAGAGCATTTGTGAGGTCAGGCATTGATGTTGGATGAGAAGGCCTGGCTCCCAGTCTCCACTCTATTTTATCCCAAAGGTGTTCTATCAGGTTGAGGTCAGGACTCTGTGCAGGCCAGTCAAGTTCCTCTCCACTCCAAACTCACTCATCCATGTCTTTATGGACCTTGCTTTGAGCACTGGTCCAAATCATTTGGTGGAGGGGGGGATTATGGTGTGGGGGTTGTTTTTCAGGGGTTGGGCTTGGCCCCTTAGTTCCAGTGAAGGGAACTCTTCAGGCGTCAGCATACCAAGACATTTTGGACAATTTCATGCTCCCAACTTTGTAGGAACATTTTGGGGGTGTCCCCTTCCTGTTCCAACATGGCTGCCCACTAGTGCACAAAGCAAGGTCCATAAAGACATGGATGAGCCTTCTCGTCCAACATCAGTGCCTGACCTCACAAGTGCGATTCTGGAAGAATGGTTAAACATTCCCAAAGACACACTCCTAAACCTTGTGGACGGCCTTCCCAGAAGAGTTGAAGCTGTTATAGCTGCAAAGGGTGGGCCAGCACAATATTGAACCCTACGGACTAAGACTGGGATGCCATTAAAGTTCATATGTCATATTTTTAACTGGCAACAGAGATGAACTTCTAAGTTACCTGGGTTATGTAAATCCCAGGACTATCCTCATACCTGGCGTTTGGATGCTGACACTTTGCGTGTGCCGATGTTGGCTCGTCAGGACTGGACTTCTCAAATCTGGAAAGGACTGCTCCAAGTATACACATCTCCATAATTTTCTAGCAAAAAAAAACCCCACAGATTTTTACATACAGTATATGGGAGAAGTGTCAGAATTGGCCCGGTTGGCAAGTGGATAGTCCATTTGCGGAAATTAGTGCAGAGTACCATTACATATACTGTAGAAGAGTAATGATTGAACATCAGCATTATCACTGTTGGAATGTAGGCGCGCTCACTCAGAAAATCCCAGCAAATAATCTTCAAAAATTCAAGGAACAAGAGGAGGCCTTTACCGTCACTTGTCCCATGGAGCCCCGTCTTATCCTACAGATCGTCTAATGTCTTTCGGATGTAGTAAAACACTTTAATGTGCTCACCAGTGGTCCCCCCCTCCCCCTTCCCCGCGCCGACACCGAGATAAAAAAAAAAAATTAAATAAATAAAAGAAGAAAGGAACCCGGCAATCTAAATATAGGACATATCGCTTCCTCTCAGGCTGCCTTGACTGATCTTACACATCCCTTATTTGCATAAAATTCCTTTACTTCATTTCATGGGAGGATAAAAAAAAAAAAAAAAAAAAGACTTGTTTAAAAAAAGAGAAAAAAGCCTGATGTGAAGGGGATAAAATACAGAAAAGAGGATTCAACCCACCTTATCACCACGCCAGGGCATACCCCCCAACAGTCCCTGATTTGGAGGGACTGTCCCTGATTAGGAGCAATGTCCCTCTGTCCCTCATTCCACCTCATTTGTCCCTCATTTTGGTCTGATCTTTATAGTTGTATATAAAATGCACTTTTTATCTTTCAAAAAGTGTTTCCCAGCGCTAAACCTTTCATCTGATTTCTAAATTGCTGCTTTTGTACATTTTAAAAGCCAATATAAAAGAATAGTAGGGGTAAAAAAAAGCACTTGTGGATTTAGTTAACTTTTTTGGGGGGGTTAATTCTCCTTTAAGGGGGTGTGGCAGGGGGCGTGTCCTATGCCTACATTCATTTGCTAGTAGATGCGACATTCGTTATTTCTGATAACTTAAAGCGGGGTTCCACCCAAATTTTGAACAATATCTGTATGTATTCTCTTCCTTGCCTAGATGCTGACATGCCGTTTAAAAAAATTTAAATCGCCGTAATTACCTTTTATTTTTCTATTCTTCTTTGCACTTCCTGGTTCTCCTCCCGTGGGAGTAGGCGTGTTTCTAGCCTCTCTCAGACTCCTGGGAGCTAGTCTCAGGCTTCTCAGGATGCCACTGAGCATGTGCGGGAACGAGCGGTGAATGCTGGGAGCACAGCATTCACCACATCCAGGAAATAAATGCTTGTGGGCTTCAAATGCCCACAATGAAGATGGAAACCGCCTGCAGTGAATAATATAAGTTATTCTTTCCGACGAAATCTGACACAGGCGGACATATTACACACAATATGTGAGTATGTAATGCTGAGAAGAAAAGTTTGTGAATGAACTCAAAAAAAAAAAAACGATAGATAGGTGGACCCCCGCTTTAACTTCAGATAAATTCGTATTCGTTACGTTCACTAACAGGAAAATTTGAAAGGAAATTCCAATACCTCTAATTTAATAGTTAGTTCTTTCGAAAGTTTGGATTTTCTTTCTTTTTTTCGAATTTTCAAATTTACAAATTTACGAATTTTACGAATCTTCAAATTTACGAAGCAAAAAAAAAAACCCGAATCAAACGAAAATGAACAAATTTTTCGTCAGTGCACGATGAGTCTTCAGCTGTCAGCGGGGTTCCCCGCTGACAGCTGAATATAAAAAAAGAATTGCAGGCAAATAAAAATTAGTGACATAAACAGCGCGGGGTCCCTCCTCAAATCCATACTAAACCCTTTGGGGTGGAGGGGGCTGTGGTTGTGGGGGTCTGCGGGCAGGGGGCAAATCGGAATCTGGAGACACTCTTTAATAAAGGAGCCCCCAGATTCCCCCCCCATGTGAATGAGTATGGGGTACAGTGTAACACTTTTTTCTGGTGAATGAGTAGGGGTACAATATACCCCAACTCAGTCACATGGGAGGGGCGGTATCCGGGGGCCCCCCTTGTTAAAGGGGGCTTCCAGATTCCTATTAGCCCCCTGCCCTCAGACCGCCACAGCCCAGGGTTGTGGGGAAGAGGTGCTCACTCATCCCCTCCCTTTCCTGAACTGCTGGGCTGAATGCTCGTATAAGGGTCTGGCGTGGATTTGGGGGGGGGCACGCCGTTTTTTTTTTTCACATTTTTTTTTTGCTGGCATTTCTTTTTTTCACATTCGGGAACACTGCTGACAGCTGATGATTACTTGGTTGCTAAGGACGCGGCGTCCGGCTTCCCAGCCTGCTCCTTAGCAACTGTCTATATTCAGTGTTTTTAAAGGGAAATAAAGAAAAAACACAAAATGCATTAAAAAACGCATCAAAAACGCGGGTTTATAAATGCAAAATGCACCGCAAAAAACATGAACCTAGACTTCTAGTCTATATTTTTTTTTTTTTTAAACATGTGTGCAAAAAATAGCAAAAACGGTAGCGAGAGGGTTAAATGCAAAAACGGCTCAATGTAACAAATGTGTAAAATCAAAGTCTCATTGTCCCAATGCAGGTCTATAGCTGGGTAAGCTGAGCCAAAGATATCTGCCCTATATACAATATATATATATATATATATATATATGTATATTTATATATATATGTATATATATATATATATGTGTATGTATGTATATATGTATATATATATATTTATTTTATTTTTTTATATACATATAATATATATTCGCTGTCCTCCCGAGGATTTGGATCTGCCCGGATACTTCTAGAACCCTGAGAGATGTATTGATTTTCGGGCCGCCCTCCTGAGCCGAGCGACGGTATCAGCTGAACTTTCTGAGTGGCTCGGTAGCGGCTGTTTTATAACCCTGTGCCGCAGCAATCCATTAAGGATCGTTTAAACAATAAAAGGACGGCGGTTTTTCTGCTCTTTCATCTTCATGCTTCACTACTCAAAATTTTCCAGCCCCTCGTCCCGAACGCCGCTCAGCGCTCTGGCGAGATTGTGTTTGGCAGACCCGCTCGCAAAAAAAAAAAAAACACTTTCTATTTTCCTGAATAAAATGCTTGATAACCAGACGATATTAAAATGGAAATTTTTCAGGAGGAAAGAACAAGTTCACTTCTTCATTGTCTTTTCAGGGCTGTTACACCTTCAAGAACTTCGAGCGAACACGTAAACCGCCGGATCGTGGAAAAATTGCTATACAATGTTATAGTCAAATGAAATCCTTCTTTAAGTCCAATCACACCCTGAACACTGGCTGAGATTTACAATCAGAGTGCTTGACCTGGCTGTTGAAGGGGAAGGAAGTGATTGGCTGTCTTGCTCACTCTCCGACTCTCATAGAGGGTGGGGGGCATGTAGCGCACGCCCCCCCGGAGAACTGATTAGAATAGAAAATAACAGAATGCAATAGAATACAAAAGAATAGAATAGAAAATAAAAAAAGCAAATAGAATAGAAAATAATAGAATAGAAAAAAAACAATATTTAAAAAGAGAACAAAGTCTTTACTAAGTAACTATAGACCTGTTAGCAGTGGCGTCAGGAGGGGGGGCTAAGGGGGGCTGGAGACCCGAGTGGGCCCCCAAAAAGCCCAGGGTCTCGGGCATTCACAAATCTATTATTAGCTCTGAGACCATCCGGGAAACGATCTGACTCGGAGGACGGCCGAGTGACATAGCAGGTCCCACCTTCTGGAGCCTGCAGCGCCTATGATGGACGTCCCACTGGTCCAATGCCGGGACCGCCGGACATGTGACGTCCATCATAGGCGCTGCAGGCTCCAGAAGGTGGGAATTACAATGCGGTGGCGCCGAGCAATGAGATGCGGCTCGGCGCTCGGTCGGGCGGCTCTCCTCTCCTGTCTCTGCCTGCCTGCTGTCGTCTACTGGGAATGGGCGCGCCGCACGAGCTGCAGGTAGGGTTGCCACCTGTACAGTTTTCTTCCAGACAGTCCGGTTTTTGAATGATGTGTTCGGGTTTTCATCTGCTCCAGATCCAGACACATCATTCAAACCGGACTGCCCCGGGAATGACACGATCATCTGATGCATGACTCCCCTCCCTGCCATCCCTGCAGCCTGTCTCACTCACACAGCAGAATGAAGCTGCCTCCTCCTCATTCAGCTCTGTATATACACACAGGAGGAGGGGGAGCAGTAACACGAGCTGATTTCAGGTCTGTACAAAGTTTTCTGTGCTTTGTAGATGGACAGGGAGGAGGTGGATAGAGTGGCTTTGGAAGGAGGAAACTAAAAGGATGTACACTTGGTGGAGTGATTGGGGGGTTAGGAGCGCTTCCAGCACTAGCCCTCCCCCCCCCAGAACATATCAAACCCCCCTTTCCAGCACTAGCCCTCTCCCCCCAGAACATATCCAACCCCCCCTTCCAGCACTAGCCACCTCCCCCCAGAACATATCCAACCCCCCCCTTCCAGCACTAGCCCTCTCCCCCCCAGAACATATCCAACCCCCCTTCCAGCACTAGCCCTCTCCCCCAGAACATATCCAACCCCCCCTTCCAGCACTAGCCCTCTCCCCCCCAGAACATATCCAACCCCCCTTCCAGCACTAGCCCTCTCCCCCCCAGAACATATCCAACCCCCCCTTCCAGCACTAGCCTTCTCTCCTTTTAAGGGGAACTCCACGGCAAAATAAAAACAAACAGCGTGGGGTCCCCCCAAAATCCATACCAGGCCCTTTGGGTCTGGCATAGATTTTAAGGGGAACTCCATACCAAAATTTTAAAATAAAATGGTGTGGGGTCCCCCCCCCAAATCCATATCAGACCCTCATCCGAGCATGCAGCCTGGCAGGCCAGGAAAGGGAGGGGCTGAGCGAGCGCCCCCCCTTCCCAAACCATACCAGGCCACTTGCCTTCAACATGGGGGGGTGATTTGAGGTGCCCCCCAAAGCACCTTGTCTCCATGTTGATGGGAACAAGGGCCTCTTCCTGACAACCCTGGCCATTGCATTTCGGGGTCTGCGGGTGGGGGCTTATCAGAATCTGGAAGCCCCCTTTAACAAGGGGGCCCCCAGATCCCACCCTCCCATGTGAAAGGGTATCGGGTACATTGTACCCCTACCCATTTACCCATTTTAATAAGGGGGCTTCCAGATTCCGATAAGCTCCTTGCCCGCAGACCCCGACAACCCCAGGGTTGCTTTACTTTGAGGTGCTTTGAGGTGGGGGCGCAGAGCCCCCTCTGCCCCAAAGCACCCGCTCCCCCATTTTGACATTTTGAGGGCATGTGGCCTGGTATGGTTCAGGGGGGTGCTCTCTCGTCCCCCCTATCCTTACCTCCAGGCTGCATGCTCGGATAAGGATCTGGTATGAATTTTGGGGGGGACCCCACACCAGTTTTTTTAAAAAGTTTGCCATGGAGTTCCCCTTTGAAATCCATACCAGACCTGAAGGGCCTGGTATGGACTGGGGGGGGACCCCACGCCGTTTTTTTCATTGATATTTCATCTATATTGTCGGGAGCCGGCAATACATTACAGACGGGGGCTAAGTAGGTTTTTAGTTACATTTTTTCCGTTCGAAATGTCATTATTGCTGCGCCACTGTTCCAAGCATTGCACAGATGCGCCACTTTACAGGCAGACTAAGGGGTCCTCTGTTCCCTGGGGCGGGACCCGGGTCCCCAAATACTTTTTATGACAATAACTTGCATATAAGCCTTTAAAATTAGCAATTTTGATTTTTCTTGTCCCATTGACTTTAACAGTATTTGCGTGTTCGCTAGAACTTCTTGCCTGTTCGAGGTGTTCTGGTGCGAACCGAACCGGGGGGGGTGTTTGGCCCATCTCTAATAGTGACATGATAGCATCACGCAGTTTCTGCAGATTTGTCGGCTACACATTCATGATGCCAATCTCCTGTTCCACCACATCTCAAAGGTGCTCTATTGGAGATGTGGTGAGTGTGGAGGCCATTGGAGGACAGGGACCTCATTGTCCAGTGGTGAGATGATTGGAGCTTTGTGACATGGTGCATTATCCTGCTGGAAGGAGCCATCAGAAGATGAGGACACTGTAGTCATAAAGGGATGGACATGGTCAGCAACAATACTCAGGTAGGCCGTGGTGTATAAACCATGCTCAATTGGTACTAATGCCGCGTACACACGAGCGGACTTAACGGCAGACTTTGTCCGGCGGACTTTACGACGGACTTTCCGAATGAACGGACTTGCCTACACACGATCAACTAGAGTCCGGCGGATTCGTTCGTGATGACGTACGACCGGACTAAAACAAGGAAGTTCATAGCCAGTAGCCAATAGCTGCCCTAGCATCGTTTTTTGTCCGTCGGACTAGCATACAGACGAGCTGACTTTTCGACCGGACTCGAGTCCGTCGGAGAGATCTGAAACATGTTTCATTTCTAGGTCCGTCAAACTTTTGAGAAAACAAAGTCCGCTGGAGCTCACACACGATCGAATTGTCCGACGGACTCCGGTACGCCAGACCAAGTATGCCGTAAAGTCCGGTCGTGTGTATGCGGCATTAGGGGCCCAAAGTGTGCCAAGAAAAAATCCCCCACACCATTACACCACCACCAGCAGCCTGAACCAGTGATACAAGACAGGATGGATCCATGCGCCAAATTCTGACCTCACCATCTGAATGTCGGAGCTGAAATCCAGACTCATCAGACCAGGCAACGTTTTTCCGATCTTTTATTGTCCAATTTTGGTGATCTGAGCGAATTGTAGCCTCAGTTTCCTGTTCTTAGTTGACAGGAGTGGCACCTGGTTTGGTCTTCAGCTGCTGTAGCCCATCTGCTTCAAGGTTGGATGCGTTGTGCATTCAGAGATGGTATTCTGCATTCCTTGGATGTAACGAGTGGTTATTTGAGTTACTGTTGTCTTTCTATCATCTGGAACCCGTCTGCCCATTCTCCTCTGACATCAACAAGGCATTTTCCTCCACACAACTGCCGCTCACTGGATATTTTCTCTTTTTCCCTCCATTCTCTGTAAACCCAGAGAGATGGTTGTGTGTGAAAATCCCCAAAACACTCAGACCAGCCCGTCTGGCACCAAAAACCATGCCACGTTCAAAGTCACTTCAAGCCAGTGTTGCCAACCGTCAGTATTTTTACTGGCAGCCAGTAAAAAAACAGGCAATTTTCTCCTGCCAATAAATGCCAGTAAAAGTAAAAGGATGCCAGTAAAAAATATGGCTCTGACGCTAGGCTTGGTCCGGAGTTGGCTGAGACCATCCCAGTGCCTGCTACAGTGTGATTGGGCGGCTCTGGCGGAGGCGGTGCCTGAGCATGTGGTGTGATGTCATGGTGCAAAGGAGCCAAGCAGAGCGGCCAGAGCCTCGTGTGCGGGTCCGCGGTATTGGAGCAAGGCAAGCTGGGACCGGGACCGTCAGTGCTGTTAGGACTGGAGTGGACTGGAGGGAGTGCTTGGCTTGGAGAGAGACTGTCACTGTGACTCAGGAGGGGACGTGTCAGTGAGGTCTCATTATCATCTGTGCTGCTGCACCCCGCTGTCAGTGTCACTGTGAGAGTCAGTTTTATGTGTGTGCCGCCCATTCTAATTTCTTGCCCTCCTGAGTCCTGTGCCTGAGCCGCATACTTACTATATCGAAAATAAAATAAGAAAATATGTTTTTTGCCTTATCTACTTTAAACCGTATTGCTAATTGCATATTGTATTTGTTTGTAGCCTAAATACTCTCATTTGCACTTAAAACTGTAATTTTGTAACTTTTGGAAATGCCAGTAAAAACGTGGCTGTGCCAGTAAATCTTGGGTGTTGTGTCAGCAAATTTCAATCTGGTAGGTTGGCAACACTGCTCCAAGCCCCTTTCCATCACCCCCCTACCTTCAAATGAAACTTTCTGATAGGTGAAGATCGTTGGTCATGGGATAAACAACGTACGGTAAAGCGCTGATTGTATGGCGGAGCGTCGATTGTACGGTGAAGCACTGATAGTCTGCTCAGCACTTAACAAAGGAGATGAGTTTAGTGAGATGAGCAGAGATGACGGTTTTAGGGAAGACGGAGATTTTGGGGAAAGTCCTGTAGATGCCGCAGGTTGAACCGTGATTTATGAAAAGCGGCAGAGAGAGGCGCCTCCATTACCGCAGAGCCGTACTCTGATACTGACCCTTAGCAGAGCGCTCTCCCCGCTCCCCATCTTGTCCTTCAGTCACGTCCACCCTCATTGCAGGCCGACCGGCACAATCTGTCCATGTCAATTAGAAGGCTTCTTATTACACCGGGCGCTGTCAGTGCCAGCTCGTCATCCTGGCCTTACAGGTCTCTGGTTGTGACAGCTGCAGGAATAATCGCGGTTTTATCCCTATGGCCTGAACTTTTTTGGAGACAATGGGGGGTTGATTTGCTTAAACTGGAGGGTGCAAAATATGGTGCAGCTCTGCATGGTAGCCAATCAGCTGCCAACATCAGCTTGTTCAGTAAAGCTTTGACAATAAAACCTGCAAGCTGATTGGTTTCTATGCAGAGCTGCAGTAGATTTTGCATGCTCCAGTTTTAGTAAATCAGCAGTAAAGTGGCAGCCAAAAACTTTCATTCAATATTTACCATAGCTGTTCTTGCGAGGCTCACTTTGGTTCAGCGCGGAAACTCGTGCTTCCGTGCAGGGCTGGTGCAAGGATTTTTTACACCCTAGGCAAAATCTAATTTTTCCACACCCTCCCGGCTTCACCCCTGACTCCACCCCCTTTCCCCTGCCCATGTACACTCCACCTTTTTAATGATGCACCCATCAAATGCAGCCCCACCAGCGCCCATCAAATGTAGCCTCACCAGCACCCATCAATGCAACCTCAACAGTGCCCATCAATGCAGCCTCAACAGTGCCCATCAAATGCAGCCCACCAGCACCCATCAAATGCAGCCTCAACAGTGCCCATCAAATTCAGCCTGCCTCACCAGCGCCCATGAATGCAGTCCCATCAGCACCCATTAAATGCAGGCCACCAGCGCCCATCAAATGCAGCCTGCGTCACCAGCGCCCATCAAATTCAGCCTGCCTCATGAGCGCCCATCAATGCAGCCTCACCAGCACCCATCAAATGCAGCCTCAACAGCGCTCATCAAATGCAGCCCGCCTCACCAGCGCCCATGAATGCAGCCCCATCAGCGCCCATCAAATGCAGGCCACCAGCACCCATCAAATGCAGCCTGCCTCACCAGTGCCCATAAATGCTGCCTCACCAGTGCTCATAAATGCAGCCTCACCAGCGCCCATCAAATGCAGCCCCACTAGCACCCATCAAATGCAGCCTCACCAGCGCCCACCAATGCAGCCTCAACAGTGCCCATCAATGCAGCCTCACCAGCGCCCATCAAATGCAGCCCCACCAGCGCCCATCAAATGCAGCCTCACCAGCGCCCATCAATGCAACCTCACCAGCACCCATCAATGCAGCCTCAACAGTGCCCATCAAATGCAGCCTCACCAGCATCCATCAAATGCAGCCCACCAGCACCCATCAAATGCAGCCTGCCTCAACAGCGCCCATCAAATGCAGCCCCATCAACGCCCTTCAAATGCAGGCCCCCACGCCCATCAAATGCAGCCTTCCTCACCAGTGCCCATTAATGCAGCCTCACCAGCGCCCATCAATTGCAACCTGCTTCACCAACGTCCATCAATGAGCCGTACCAGCGCCCATCAAATGCAGCCTCACTAGCGCCCATCAATGTAGCCCCACCAGCGCCCATCAAATGCAGCCTCACCAGAGCCCATCAAATGCAGCCTCACCAGCGCCCATCAATGCAGCCTCACCAGCACCCACCAATGAATGTTTGCTTGCTTACATTCATTCGGGAGTCGGGACACGGACACAGACACAGTCCTCCGCCGCCGCTCTGCCTCTGACTCTATGTGCAAATGGTGTTCCCCAGCCTGCTGATGCTGAGACTTAGTTGCTTGCTGTAGAGAGAAGAGAGTAGGAAATCCAGTGGCTGGGCGCCCTAGGCAGCAGGGCGCTCTAGGCGGCTGCCTAGTTTGCCTAGTGGTAGCACTGGCCCTGCTTCCGTGAGTGTTTTATTAAAAAGTGTGCATTAAAGAAGATTGTAAAACCCCTTCGTGGAATGGGTCACATCTCATACATTTTAAAATGCAGGTAATTGACTTGTGTAGCGCACCCCCTTAAAGAGCCACTGGTGAGTTTTGGTCCTATTTCCACCTTAGAGCACACACAGCCAGGCACACCGCATTTCCTGTACTCTTCCACTGGCTCTAAAGAACAGTCTAGGGGTTTCTTTTTGAGTTTTTATTGGGAACAATCACCTTGGATAGGGATGGGGAGGCATGAAATACTTCCGTTAACTGTAGAACTGAAAAACTTGAGGACTTGAGAATCTCCAGGGTTAAAAGCAGTGGTGGCCCTTAATGCAGGGCGCAGCGGCCCTATCCATGCATCCGGCCCCCTAATTTACATTTGGGGCGCCAGACACATGGATTCCAATGGGCCCCCCCCCAAATGTTGAGCACCAGCCGCCACAGGGTTCATTGGTTGCCTCCTGCCGATGTCCACCAGGCTTTTTCTAGTGAGGGAGATGTAGACTCACACCACCAAAGGAGAGCTGGACTCTTTCCCACCAACTTCCTCCTGGCTTTCTCCAGTGAGCTTCACTAGTAGACATGTGCAATTACTTTCGGTTTGAATGTAATTTTGGACATATTTTTGGTTATTCAGAGTTATCCGAATCTCTAAATCACAGTTGTAATGAATTTCGTTGAAATTTGATTAGTTTCTTTTCATTTATTCGTTTTCTAACGAATCCCAAATTTTCAGAATGATTCAAATTCTGTGTGAAGAATAGCTGGTTGTTAAGGAGCGGCCAGAAAGCCGTCTAACAGATGATGAGTCATTGGTTGCTAAGAATGCGACAGTCGCCTTTCCAGCTCGCTTTCCTTAACAACCAGCTATTCTTCACACAGCATTCAAATCATTCAGAACATTTGGAATTCGTTATAAAACGAACAAAAGGAAAGAAACAAAACAAATTTCAACAAAATTCCTGTTTCCCGGGCTGCTCCTTAACAACCAGTTAATTCTTCACAGAATTTGGATCGGTTGATCATTTTTGGACCAATCTGAATTCGAATCGTTCCCAAAAATTTGGAATTCGTTAGAAAAGGAATAAATGAAACTGAACTAAATAAATTCTGAAACAAATCAACGAAACAAGATTAGTAACATAACTAATCTATCCCAAAACTAAAAATGTTTTCCATTCTGCACATGTCTGGACTTGAACTTGCAAATAAGCCCCCCAACTAAGCCTAGCTGGGACCTCACTATCTTCCTAAGGAGGACTCTTCCTAGGTCCTGCACCGGCGCAAAGCCCCTACACAGGGGTCTTCTCCTGCAGGACGGGACCCAGTAACACTGCTGTTGCCGCTCAGGCCTCATACTATTTATGAGCTCTCTCACCACCTTCTGGGCTCACCTCCCCAGGAATTGGCTGGAGTCCCATAAATATCCAGGCTGCCTGCCAGGCTCTTCCTAATGAGGGAACTGTAGACTCACACCACTTTAGGACAGCTAGATTCTTTCCCACCAACTTCCTCTTGGCTCTCTCCAGTGAGCTTCTCCAGAACCAACTTGATCCCCGGACTTGAACTTGCAAATAGGCCTCCAAATTAAGCCTGGCTGGGACCTCAGTGTCTTCCTAAGGTCTCTTCTAAGGTCCTGCACCAGGGCAGAGCCCCTGCACAGGGGTCTCATCCTGCAGGACTGGACCCAGTAACACTGCTGTTGCCGCTCAGGCCTCATACCATTTATGAGCTCTCTCACCACCTTCTGGGCACACCTCCCCAGGAATTGGCTGGAGTCCCATAAATATCCAGGCTGCCTGCCAAGCTCTTCCTAATGAGGGAAATGTAGACTCACACCACTTTAGGACAGCTGGACTCTTTCCCACCAACTTCCTCTTGGCTCTCTCCAGTGAGCTTCTCCAGACCCAACTTGATCCCCGGACTTGAACTTGCAAATAGGAATCCAAATTAAGCCTAGCTGGGACCTCAGTGTCTTCCTAAGGTCTCTTCTAAGGCCCTGCACCAGGGGAAAGCCCCTGCACAGGGGTCTCCTCCTGCAGGACTGGACCCAGTATCACTGCTGTTTCCACTCAGGCCTCATACTATTTATGAGCTCTCTCACCACCTTCTGGGCACACCTCCCCAGGAATTGGCTGGAGTCCCATAAATATCCAGGCTGCCTGCCAGGCTCTTCCTAATGAGGGAAATGTATACTTACACCACTTTAGGACAGCTGGACCCTTTCCCACCAACTTTCTCTTGGATCTCTTGAGTGAGCATCTCCAGACCCAACTTGATCCCCGGACTTGAACTTGCAAATAGGCCTCCCAACTAAGCCTAGCTGGGACCTCAGTGTCTTCCTAAGGTCTCTTCTAAGGTCCTGCACCAGGGCAGAGTCCCTGCACAGGGGTCTCCTCCTGCAGGACTGGACCCAGTAACACTGCTCTTGCCGCTCAGGCCTCAGACTATTTATGAGCTTTCTCACCACCTTCTAGACACCCCATCTAATTTTTGAGGTCTGTGGACCTCAAGTCACATCAAAGTCGGACCAAAGCAGTGCAGGGACTACTTTGAAGTCGCTGAGATTTGAAGTCGCACAGCTATGAATGCTACTCATTGGAAAATCATGGGGTATGACTTGTCATGCGACTTTGCAGTCCCAAGTCGCAGGACAAGTCGCACAAGTGTGAAAAGGGCCTAATGCCGCGTACACACAACCGGATTTTCTGGCAGAAAAGGTCCAACGGAATCATTCGGATTGGGACACCGATCGTGTGTGGGCTTCATCTGACTTTTTCTTTCTAAAATTCTGACGGACCTAGAAATAGAACATGTTTCAAATCTTTCCGACGGAATCAGTTCCTATCGGGAAAGCCACTCGTCTGTATGCTATTCCGACGGACCAAAAACGACGCAAGGGCAGCTATTGGCTACTGGCTATTGAACTTCCTTTTTCTAGTCCCGTCGTACGTCATCACGTTCTAAACTATCGGACTTTGGTGTGATCGTGTGTAGGCAAGTCCGTTTCAGCGGAACTCCGTCGGAAAGACCGTCGGAGTCTATTCTGATGGAAAGTCCGGTCGTGTGTGCGGCATAAGTGTTACTGAACTGCGGCAGACTAAAATGTGGTCCCTTGCCCTGCCAGACAGGGCTGTGCTGTGTGACAGAGCTGTGTAAATCTCCGGGCTGGATCGGTTGATCATTTTTGGACCAATCTGAATTCGAATCATTCCGAAAATTTGGAATTCGTTAGAAAATGGATAAATGAAACTGAACGAAATAAGTTCTGAAACAAATCAATGAAACAGGATTAGTAACATAACTAATCTATCCCAAAACTAAAAATGTTTTCCATTCTGCACATGTCTGGACTTGAACTTGCAAATAGGCCCCCCAACTAAGCCTAGCTGGGACCTCAGTGTCTTCCTAAGGTCTCTTCTAAGGTCCTGCACCAGGGCAGAGCCCCTGCACAGGGATCTCCTCCTGCAGGACTGGACCCAGTAACGCTGCTTTTGCCGCTCAGGCCTCATACTATTTATGAGCTCTCTCACCACCTTCTGGGCACACCTCCCCAGGAATTGGCTGGAGTCCCATAAATATCCAGGTTGCCTGCCAGGCTCTTCCTAATGAGGGAAATGTAGACTCACACCACTTTAGGACAGCTAGATTCTTTCCCACCAACTTCCTCTTGGCTCTCTCCAGTGAGCTTCTCCAGAACCAACTTGATCCCCGGACTTGAACTTGCAAATAGGCCTCCAAATTAAGCCTAGCTGGGACCTCAGTGTCTTCCTAAGGTCTCTTCTAAGGTCCTGCACCAGGGCAGAGCCCCTGCACAGGGGTCTCCTCCTGCAGGACTGGACCCAGTAACACTGCTGTTGCTGCTCAAGCCTTGTGCTATTTATGAGCTCTCTCACCACCTTCTGGGCACACCTCCCTAGGAATTGGCTGGAGTCCCATAAATATCCAGGCTGCCTGTCAGGGTCTTCCTAATGAGGGAAATGTAGACTCACACCACTTTAGGACAGCTAGATTCTTTCCAACCAACTTCCTCTTGGCTCTCTCCAGTGAGCTTCTCCAGAACCAACTTGATCCCTGGACTTGAACTTGCAAATAGGCCTCCAAATTAAGCCTAGCTGGGACCTCAGTGTCTTCCTAAGGTCTCTTCTAAGGTCCTGCAACGGGGCAGAGCCCCTGCACAGGGGTCTCCTCCTGCAGGACTGGACCCAGTAATGCTGCTGTTGCCTCTCAGGCCTCATACTATGTATGAGCTCTCTCACCACCTTCTGGGCACACCTCCCCAGGAATTGGCTGGAGTCCCATAAATATTTAGGTTGCCTGCCAGGCTCTTCCTAATGAGGGAAATGTAGACACACACCACTTTAGGACAGCTGGACTCTTTCCCACCAACTTCCTCTTGGCTCTCTCCAGTGAGCTTCTCCAGACCCAACTTGATCCCTGGACTTGAATATGTAAATAGGCCTCCCAACTAAGCCTAGCTGGGACCTCAGTGTCTTCCTCAGGTCTCTTCTAAGGTCCTGCACCGGGGCTGAGCCCCTGCACAGGGGTCTCCTCCTGCAGGACTGGACCCAGTAACACTGCTGTTGCTGCTCAGGCCTTGTGCTATTTATGAGCTCTCTCACCACCTTCTGGGCACACCTCCCTAGGAATTGGCTGGAGTCCCATAAATATCCAGGTTGCCTGCCAGGCTCTTTCTAATGAGGGAAATGTAGACTCACACCACTTTAGGACAGCTGGACTCTTTCCCACCAACTTCCTCTTGGCTCTCTCCAGTGAACTTCTCCAGACCCAACTTGATCCCTGGACTTGAACTTGCAAATAGGCCTCCCAGCTAAGCTTAGCTGGGACCTCACTGCAGATATGCAAATCCTTTTGCAGGTCAAACACCTTCTGTATAGGTAAGTTATCTGTGCAACCTACAAGAGAGACGTTGCTTTCCCTTTAAATATCAGCCTGTTTAATGGAAGGCAGAAGTGGACTTCCATTAAACAATAGACTAGAAGTTCGCTCGGCTATAATAAATTCTTTTGGCGATCCTATCGAGATTTCTGCTGATTTATAACATAATGCACCAGGGCAGAGCCCCAGCAGGGAGAATTAATACGGAGAAACATTAACTGCAAATTTACTCTCCAATTGTTCTCATTAAATATTTACGCCGATGCGGTCGCTGTGTCTGCGCCGGGCGGTGCGCCGGGGGAAAGTACGGCGGATTGTAACTTTTGACTTTTATACCGACTCACGATTATTAAAACTGGCTGAAAATCTTCTCTCCCCCGTTAATTATTTATCTGTCGCGGCATGAAGGAGGAATAATAATAATGTGTTTACCGTCCAATCATTAAATCGGAGATGGTGGTTCAAAGAAATGAATACATTGTTTTTTTGTGTGCAACAATGTAACCTACAGGAAATAGGAAAATAAAATGTTTTCATTAACTGTTGTCAACCAATCAGAAACTGGCGGCCGGCGTGTGAAAATGACCCGAGAAATGAAGGTGGTTTTTGGAGATGTTTATCTTGTATTAACCACTTTCGAGCCTCTTTTTTTGAGATTTATTGTTTACAAGTTAAAAACAGTTTTTTTTTTGCTAGAAAGTTACTTAGAACCCCCTAACATTATACTTTTTTTTGTAACACCCTAGAGAATAAAATGGCGGTCGTTGCAATACTTTGTGTCACACCATATTTGTGCAGCGCTCTTACAAGTGCACTTTTTTTGGAAAAAATACACTTTTTTTGAATTAAAAAATAAGACAACAGTAAAGTTAGCCCATTTTTTTTATATTGTGAAAGATAATGTTACGCCGAGTAAATTGATACCCAACATGTCACGCTTCAAAATTGCGCCCGCTTGTGGAATAGCGACAAACTTTTAGCCTTAAAATAGGCGACATTTAAAAAAATTCCACAGGTTACCAGTTTTGAGTTACAGAGGAGGTCTGGGGCTATAATTATTGCTCTCGCTCTACTGATCGCGGCGATGCCTCACATGTGTGGTTTGAACACCATTTTCATATGCGGGCGCTACTCACGTATACGTTCGCTTCTGCACGCGAGCTAGGCGGGACGGGGTGCGTTTAAATTTTTTTTTTTTTTAAACTGACCTGGGGTAAAAAATTAATAAAAAAAGATAAAAAGAAATAATTTTGTCATTTAAAAAAAATTCATAATAAATTTGTCCCTTTAAGAGCTATTTAAGAGCTATGGGCGGAAGTGACGTTTTGACGTCGCTTCCGCCCCGCAATGGTATGGAGATGGGTGGGGCCCATCTTCCCCTCACTCGTCGCCATAGCAAGCCAGGGAGAGGACCCGATTCTCCTCCGCCACTGCCGACGACTCCGGTAAGCGGCGGAGGGTCCCGGTAAGCGGCGGGAGGGGGTGGGCCTCTCCTGCCACCGATAAAAGTGATCTTGCGGTGAATCCGCCACAGAGACCACTTTTATCTGAAAGCAGACCACCGGCCGAAGAAGAGGACACCTGGGTTAGGGTAGCTAGCTGCTGCCATAACAAAGATATCCCTCTTCAAAGTAAGGACGTATATTGGCGTGCGGCGGTCCGTAAGTGGTTAAAGTGAAATTCTGGGAAAATTAAAAATGACGTATATGAGTCTGTCAGTAGCTTTGGAACTGCAGGCAAAACTTTTTTTTTCTTCTTCATTTTGGATAGAGTAATGGAAGGTTATCATAACCCCTGTCAGTTTTTTTTTTTTTTGTTTTTTGCCATCTGTGTCCCTTATTGGGGGAATTTCCCTTCACTTCCTGTCTGTTATCCAAAACAGGAAGTGAGAGGAAATCCCTGCAAAGTGAAGGTTGTCACCAGAACTAGTCTCCCCATTTGGAAGATGTCCCCTCTCTTGGTGACAACCCAAAATTTGGGATTTCCTTACCCTTTCAGTGACAGGACAATTACAGAGGGTGAATCTTCCTAATAGGTACACAGACAGCAACAAAAAAACTGACAGGGGTTCAAGTCCCTCTCCACTCCATCCAAAACTTTTAGTTATACTTTAACCACTTCAGGAACACCCCATAGCATTTTTACTGCTACAGGACAGCTCTCCTGTGCAGGAACACATATACACTATATTACCAAAAGTATTGGGACGCCTGCCCTTACACACACATGAACTTTAATGGCATCCCAGTCTTAGTCCGTAGGGTTCAATATTGAGTTGGCTCCGCCCTTTCCAGCTATAACAGCTTCATCTCTTCTGGGAAGGCCGTCCACAAGGTTTAGGAGTGTGTCTATGGGAATGTTTGCCCATTCTTCCAGAAGAGCATTTGTGAGGTCAGGCACTGATGTTGGACGAGAAGGCCTGGCTCACAGTCTCCGCTCTAATTCATCCCAAAGGTGTTCTATTGGGTTGAGGTCAGGACTCTGTGCAGGCCAGTCAAGTTCCTCCACTCCAAACTCACTCATCCATATCTGTATGGACCTTGCTTTGTGCACTGGTGGGCAGTCATGTTGGAACAGGAAGGAGCCATCCCCAAACTGTTCCCACAATGTTGGGAGCATGAAATCGTCCAATTGCTATCAGTGTGAGGAATAGTGCCCCATCATTGGTGTGAGTGGGAGGAATGGTGCCCCATCATTGGTGTGAGTGGGAGGAATGGTGCCCCATCATTGGTGTGAGTGGGAGGAATGGTGCCCCATCATTGGTGTGAGTGGGAGGAATGGTGCCCCATCATTGGTGTGAGTGGGAGGAATGGTGCCCCATCATTGGTATCAGTGGGAGGAATAGTGCCCCATCATTGGTGTGAGTGGGAGGAATGGTGCCCCATCATTGGTATCAGTGGGAGGAATAGTGCCCCATCATTGGTATCAGTGGGAGGAATAGTGCCCCATCATTGGTGTCAGTGGGAGGAATAGTGCCCCATCATTGGTGTCAGTGGGAGGAATAGTGCCCCATCATTGGTGTCAGTGGGAGGAATAGTGCCCCATCATTGGTGCCAGTGGGAGGAATAGTGCCCCATCATTGGTGCCAGTGGGTTTTCATTGCACAGGACGCTGCTCTGACCCAGGGGTAAGCAAGGAGCCGGGTGTGGGGCAAGTTGTTTCAGAAGGGGTCCTTTAGAAGCTGATTGGTTATAGATTCCCTTTCTTTGCTCTATCACTATGCTGGATACTCTGGCCATCCATCAGCCCTTTTGGGACCCTTTGCTGCCTTTACTGGAAAGGTATTTCGCGATCGTCGTGCAGCGCTCAGATGGACGGTGGGTCGTTTCATGCTTGGATGAGGTCCATCACACTCCGCATCAGTTTATTCATCCACTTACAGGAGCGTGGAAGAGAAAAACCGAGAAAACCGCCAGAGCGTGTAAAACAGTCCGCCGGTCTCTACGGTTACTGTACGTCCGGAGAATAATAAGACGGCCAATGTCGGGTCACAACACATCTGTATGAACCTCATGGTGTCCAATTCATCAGGGGTTGTTTTACCCAATGGGGATGAGAGAATCTGCTGGGGTTGGATTCACCGCTAAGTTTGGTGAACTTGAACCTGGTGGTGAGCCCTATGGAGGTCCAACGGAGGGAATCTTCTTAGTAAGGTCATTTGTAGGGCTTTTAGGCAGGTGGAGCTACGCACTGCTATGGGGGGACGTCTACTCACCAATCACCGACTGACTGAGGAGCAAATCTACAAGAGGAAAGGAAATTCTTTTTATTACCTTTAGATCTTAGTTCCCTTAACCACTTCAGCCACGGAAGATTTTACCCCCTTTCTGAACAGAGCACTTTTTGTGATCCAACATTGCGTCACTTTAACTGACAATTGTGCGGTCGTTCGACGTCAGACCAAAACAAAATTGACGTCCTTTTTCTCCCATAAATAAAGCTTTCTTTTGGTGGTATTTGATCACCTCTGCGGTTTTTATTTTTTGCGCTATAAACACAAAAAGAGCGACAATTTTGAAAAAAAAAGCAATATTTTTTACTTTTTGTATTAATAAATATCCCCCTAAAATATATAAAAAAAAGGTTTTTTTTTTCCTCAGTTTAGACCGATATGTATTCTTATACATATTTTTGGTTAAAAAAAAATCGCAATAAGTGTATATTGATTGGTTTGCACAAAAGTTATCGCCTCTACAAAATAGGGGATAGAATTATGGCATTTTTATTATAATTTTTTTCTTTATTAGTAATGGCAGCGATCTGCGATTTTTATTGTATCTGCGACATTATGGCGGACACATCGGACACTTTTGACACTATTTTGGGACCCTTGTCATTTATACAGCGATCAATGTGATTAAAAATGCATTGATTACTGTGTAAATGACACTGGCAGGGAAGGGGTAAAACACTAGGGGGGCGATCAAGGGGTTACGTGTGTCCTAGGGAGTGATTCTAACTGTGGGGGGGGAGGGGCTACCACTGACATGACAGTGATCACCGATCCTGATGACAGGGAGCAGTAGATTGGTGATGTCGCTATGCAGAACAGTGAAATGCCGTGTTTACATAGGCATTTCCCCATTCTGCGGCTCCGTGAAGCGATCGCGGGCCCCCGGCGGATATCGAGTTATATATAATGTTTGGAGGTTCTAAGTAATTGTCTGGCAAAAAATACAGATTTTACAAATGTCAGAAGAAGGCTGGGTCCTTAAGTGGTTAGACAACATTAGAACGCTCGCAGGCAGCGATGCTTCCTCTTTAATTATGCAAATTCACATCTGCGCCTGAATCGTGATTAGCAAATGTGATCCTTAAATACTCCGGTTAGGGAGGATCCTGGAAAACGGAATAAAATATTCATTCGGATTACTAGGTAAGAACTAAACATAAAAACATTTTCAATTTTCAGAAGTAACAATGATTTGCACATTGCAGGATCCATAGAAATGTAACCAAGATCTGATACATTGTATGGATTTTCTGGAATAATAAATCAGGATATTTTGTTTCTGATGAGTTTCCTGGATCAATGTCCACTTCTTCAGAGGAACATTAAACTCTCCCAATCGATGATTAAAGAATTTGTTACCCCAACATTTTATATCCCTGATATGTGGCTGCTGTACCATCTACTTGTTCTCTTTGAATTGCTTCCTGTGTGTGAAATCTCTGGTGAGTCTGCCAGTCCCCCTGCCAGGGCCGGGACAAGGGGTGGGCAGGACGGGCGGCTGCCCATGTAAGGTAAAGGGGGGGCAGTACAAGGAGATTGGGGGGGGGGGTATTTGTGTTGAAAAGGTGGATTTGAAGATCGTCGGGGGTAAAAATCCTTCTAGGAGGGCAAATTTTGTGGTGATTTGGGGGAGATTTGTATTGGGAGGGGGGATGGAGGAAGATGATTTGTGCTAGGAGGGGGGATTTGAGGGGTTTATATTATAAAAGTAATATGGTAGAGGGGAGATTTTTTTTGTGGGGGGGGGGGGATTTGTGTTGGGAGGGGGAATGGAGAAAGATGATTTATGCTAGGAGGGGGGATTTGAGGGGTTTGTGCTATAAAAGTAATATGGTAGAGGGGAGATTTTTTTTTGTGGGGGGGGATTTGTCTTAGTAGAGATAAATGGGGTGTATTTTGCTAGGAGGTGAAATATGTGGGGGGGTATGTGCTAGGATGGGGCATTGGGGAGGGGAATTTGTGTTGGAAGGGGAGATTTGCAATGGGGGGGGGGGGGGGTTGCTTGGAGGGGAAATTTGAGGGGAAGAAAATATGTGTTCTAGGAGGGGGGATTTTAGCAGGGAGCAGATTTGTACTGGGAGGAGGGGGGATTTATGTTTAGTGGATCAGCATGCAGATTAATGCTCAATTTTGTTTTCTGGAGGTAGATTTTCACTGACACATAATGCTCATACATCTTGGGAAGGGGGGGGGGGCGCCATTTGTCATGTTCGCCCTGGGCTCTAGATGACCTTGTCCCAGCACTGCCCCGTGCTTTCCTATTTCAAACTTGGCCATTGGAGGAGAGGCACAGCCAAAAAACTGACCACGCTGGGCTGGATGTGCTCTCATGCCCAGTGTGGTCAGTTTTCCGGCTGAGCTGGCAGTACAGGATGCCTCTCCTCCAATGGCTAAGACTTGGGATGACACGCCCCCCCTCCCCCTCCACCCCCCTGCACAGCCACTCACTGGGAAGATCTGTGTAATGTTAATTCTCTGCCTCCTGCTGACACCCCCACATTCAGTCTGCACCCCCACCGGCGATGAGCTTTAATGTAAAAGCAAAGAAAGCGGAAGCGACAAGTACTTTGTTACTTTTGGTTTCGGCTAATGTAAACCGGTCATTGCTGGCCTGTGAAAGGATCAGATCTGATCGATCTCGGTTTGATTAGATGCTTTTAAGGACAGAGAATAGATCTGGGGGTCTAAGGAGTCCTGTCACTGCTATCACAAGGGATGTTGTTCATCAATAAAGTTGATAGAAAATAAATGAAAGAGACAGTGTAAAAAATAAATAAATAAATAAAATAAAACAAATATAACAATAATATAAATATAAATAAAATAATACATAAAATAAACAATAATAAAAAAAAAAAATATAGGCACCATCGTCCCCTTGTGCTCGCATGCAAAGTCAAACACATATGTACGTCTCACATGCATATACAGTGCCTTGAAAAAGTATTCATACCCCTTGACATTTTCCACATTTTATCATGTTACAACCAAAAACGTAAATGTATTTTATTGGGATTTTATGTGATAGACCAACACAAAGTGGCTCATAATTGTGAAGTGGAAGGAAAATGATAAATGGTTTTCAACATCTTTTTACAAATAAATATGTGAAAAGCGTGGGGGGCATTTGTATGGCGCCCCCCGGAGTCAATACTTTGTAGAACCCCCTTTCACTGCAATTACAGCTGCAAGTCTTTTTGGGGATGTCTCTACCAGCTTTGCACATCCAGAGAGGGACATTTTTGCCCATTCTTCTTTGCAAAATATCTCAAGCTCTGTCAGATTGGATGGAGAGCGTCTGTGAACAGCAATTTTCAAGTCTTGCCACAGATTCTCAATGTGATTTAGGTCTGGACTTTGACTGGGCCATTCTAACACATGAATATGTTTTGATCTAAACCATTCCATTGTAGCTCTGGCTGTATGTTTCGGGTCGTTGTTCTGCTGGAAGGTGAACCTCCGCCCCAGTCTCAAGTCTTTTGCAGACTCTAACAGGTTTTCTTCTAAGATTGTCCTGTATTTGTCTCCATCCATCTTCCCATCAACTCTGACCAGCTTCCCTGTCCCTGCTGAAGAAAATCATCCCCCACAACATGATGCTGCCACCACCATGTTTCACGGTGGGGATGGTGTGTTCAGGGTGATGTGCAGTGTTAGTTTTCCCCCACACATAGAGTTTTGCTTTTAGGCCAAAAAGCTCAATGTTGGTCTCATCTGACCAGATCACCTTCTTCCACATTTGCTGTGTCCTCCACATGGCTTCTCACAAACTACAAACAGGACTTCTTATGACTTTCTTTCACCAATGTCTTTCTTCTTGTCACTCTTCCATAAAGGGCAGATTTGTGGAGAACACGACTAATAGTTGTCCTGTGGACAGATTCTCCCACCTGAGCTGTGGATCTCTGCAGCTCCTCCAGAGTTACCATGGACCTCTTGGCTCTTCTCTGATGAATGTTCTCCTTGCCCGGCCGGTCAGTTTAGAGGGACGGCCATGTCTTGGTAGGTTTGCAGTTGTGCCATACTCTTTCCATTTTCCGATGATGGATTGAACAGAGCTCCGTGAGATGTTCAAAGCTTGGGATATTTTTTTATAACCTAACCCTGCTTTATACTTCTCCACAACTTTATCCCTGACCTGTCTGGTGTGTTCCTTGGCCTTCATGATGCTGTTTGTTCACTAAGGTTCTCTAACAAACCTCTGAGGGCTTCACAGAACAGCTGTATTTTATCCTGAGATTAAATTACACACAGGTGGACTCTATTTACTAATTAGGTGACTTCTAAAGGCAATTGGTTCCACTAGATTTTAGTTAGGGTTATCAGAGTAAAGGGGATTGAATACAAATGTCCCCCCCCCCCCCCACACACACACACACACACACTTTTCACATATTTATTTGTAAAATATGTTTGAAAACCATTTATCATTTTCCTTCCACTTCACAATTATGTGCCACTTTGTGTTGGACTATCACATAAAATTCCAATGAAGTACATTTACCGGTACGTTTTTGGTTGCAACATGACAAAATGTGGAAAATGTCAAGGGGTATGAATACTTTTTCAAGGCACTGTATATACAGGGTTCACACCACACATGTGAGGTATCGCTGGGAATGTTCTAGTGAGAACAATATTTCTAGCACCAGACCTCCTGTGTAGCTCTATACTGGTAACCTCTCAAGGCTTGCAAAGTGTCGCCTATGGAGAATTTTAGGTACTGTAGTTTGGCGCCGTTTCTATGGGTGGACACAATTTTATGACATGTTCGGTATTTATTTACTCCGTGTATCATCATCTTCTATATTTTGCCAAACAATTGGGTATTATGTTGTGTTTTTGTGCATTAATCACTTGCCTACCGGGCACTTTCACCCCTTTCCTGCCCAGGCCATTTTTTAGTTTTCAGCTCTGTCGCACTTTGACTGACAATTGCGCGGTCATACAACACTGTACCCATATGACATTTTTATCATTTTTTTCACACAAATAGAGTTTTCTTTTGGTGGTATTTAATCACCACTGGGGGTTTTTTATTTTTTGTAAAATAAACGAAAAAAGACCAAAAATGAAAAAAAATTAAAAAATGAAGACATTTTTGATAGCTTGTTATAACATTTTGCAAACAGGTCATTTTTCTCCTTCACTGATGTGCGCTGATAGGAACTGATAAGCTGCACTCATGGACATGGATGAGGCTCCTCTGAAAGCCGGCACTGATGGGCACTGATAGGTGGTACTGATGGGCACTGATAGGTGGTACTGATGGGCACTAATAGGTGGCGCTGATGGGCAGATAGGCGGCACTGATGGGCACTGATGGGCACTTGTAGGCGGCATTGATAGGTGACACTGATGGGAACTGGTAGGTGGCACTGATAGGCGGCACTGATGGGCACTTGTAGGCTGCACTGATAGGTGACACTGATGGGAACTGGTAGGTTGCACTAATAGGTGACACTGATGGGCACTGATATGTACCACTGATGGGCACTGATAGGCAGCACTGATAGGTAGCACTGATGGGCACTTGAAGGCTGCACTGATAGGTGGCACTGATGGGCACTGATAGGTGACACTAATAGGTGACACTGATGGGAACTGGTAGGTGGTACTGATGGGCACTGATAGGAGGCACTGAAGAGCACTGATGGGCACTTGTAGGTGCCATTGATAAGCAACACTGATGGGAACTGGTAGGTGGCACTAATAGGTGAGACTGATGGGCACTGATAGGTGCCACTGATCTGCACTGATAGACGGCACTGATGGGCACTGATAGGAACTGGTAGGTGGCACTAATAGGTGATACTGATGGGCACTGATAGGTGCCACTGATGGGCACCGATAGGCAAAACTGATAGGTGGCACTGATGGGCACTTGAAGGCGGCACTGATAGATGGCACTGATGGACACTGATAGGTGATACTGATGGGAACTGGTAGGTGGCACTAATAGGTGACACTGATGGGCATTGTTAGGTGGCACTGATAGGTGGCACTGATGGGCACTGATAGGAGGCACTGATGGGAACTGATTGGCAGCACTGATGGGCAATTATTGGGAGCACTGTTGGGACCGCACTGATAATCAGGACACTGATTATTAGTGTAGATGTCACTTTTAGAGAAGCCGGTTATCGTCTCTATTTTACACTCCTCATGCTGTCAGGAAAGGAATGAAGATAACCAGCTTCTGTTTACATTCGTGTTCAGCTGTGATTGGACACAGCTGATCACATGGTAAAGAGCCGCTGATTGGTTCTTTACCTCAATCCATGATAAGCAGTGTCCTCCGGACACAGTGATCACAGTGTGTACCCCCCGTGCCCCGCCCAAGTCCTCCTGCTTTCCTATTTAAGAACTATCCGGCCACCCTGTAGCTGTCATTCGGCTACCGTATATCGCGGTCGCCAAGTGGTTAAAATTCACTAAAGTGTAAATTTATGCAAATGCAATGTGGAAAAAAAAATGTCGATTTTTTTTACATGCAGGAGAGAAGTGTCAGAATGGGCCTTGGGGCTGAAGTGGTTAAATAAATAAAAATTGAAAATGACTTTTAAAATTGACATTAACATGTTAAATATTACATGAGATTTCAATGATTGGGTTTCCGTCGTCTACTTTAACTTCAGCAAATCACTTGCTGCCAATCACAGATTGGTGTTGATGCAAATGTAGAATCAGTAACAAAAAAAAAATAAAATGTAGCGAAATGTCATTTTAAGTGTTTAAATCACAGTTCTCTTGATACGAAAAAAATAAAAAATAAAAGGGTGTTTATTTGCTGAAGTGGCAGCGCTTTTCCTAAACAAAATCAGAGCGCTCGCAGACGGGCGACGCTTCCCCTTTAATTATGCAAATCCACATCTGCGCCTGCATTGCGATTAGTAAAATGTGAACCTTAAATACCCCGGTTAGGGAAGATCCAGGAAAAATTGAATAAAATATTCATTTAGATTACTTTACAGCCATCATACGGCTTTATTACACGCAGGTCGATGCATTAAGGCTGTTAGCGAGATCGCCCGGCCGCGAAGGTCTCGTTTCACAACGCGCACAGGAAAAAAAAGGCGAATGGCTGCAGTAAATGACTTCAAATTTATCTGAAAGCGCCAGGCCTTTATCACCGCGCTCCTCCGTCGTTCCATTTATTTTACTGGTTCTGTTGCCGGAAGACCTTCTCCTCCGCAGAGTCCCGGCAGCCCCATCCCCCTCCAAACGGGGAAATCTTATCAATATGGCAACTGGGCGCAAATCAACTTTTTTACTTTTCGCTAATTGAATAAAAAAGGATATTTTTTGCAGCAAATAATCTGCATCAGCATGAAGGAGGCCCCATATTGCTGCGCTGGAGGTGCTGGACTCTGCTGGAAGACCCTGCTGGAGAATTCTGTACTGGGGAGGGGGGAGATTTGGGGGGAAAAGGGAGGGGGTCATTTTTGGTTTAAAGTGGCAAGTGATATATGCAGTCCTGAACTCTGCACTCTGTACATAGCGCACCCCTGAACCCTGCCTTCTGTATATAGCGCACTCCTGAACTCTGCAGCCTGTTTGTACTTCACTCCTGAACTCTGCACTCTGTATATAGCGCACTCCTGAACTCTGCACTCTGTACATAGAGCACTCCTGAACTTTACACTCTGTACATAGAGCACTCCTGAACTTTACACTCTGTACATAGAGCACTCCTGAACTTTACACTGTGTACATAGAGCACTCCTGAACTTTACACTCTGTACATAGAGCACTCCTGAACCCTGCACTCTGTACGTAGTGCACTCCTGAACTCTGCGCTCTGTACATAGAGCACTCCTAAACTTTACACTCTGTACATAGAGCACTCCTGAACTCTGCACTTTGTACATAGAGTACTCCTGAACTTTACACTCTGTACATAGAGCACTCCTGAACTCTGCGTTCTGTACATAGAGCACTCCTGAACTCTGCGCTCTGTACATAGAGCACTCCTGAACTCTGTGCTCTGTACATAGAGCACTCCTGAACTCTGCGCTCTGTACATAGAGCACTCCTGAACTCTGCGCTCTGTACATAGAGCACTCCTGAACTCTGCGCTCTGTACATAGAGCACTCTTGAACTCTGCGGTCTGTACATAGAGCACTCCTGAACTCTGCACTCTGTACGTAGCACATTCCTAAAATCTGCACTCTGTACATAGAGCACTCCTGAACCCTGCACTCTGTACCTAGCGCACTTCTGAACTCCATAGTGTTGTGCTGGTGGTGCTGGATGACTCTGTTGGAGGACCCTGCTGGAGGACCGAGCTCGAGAATTCTGTACTGGGGAAGGGGGTAGATTTGGGGGTGGGGGAGTAATTTTTGGTTTAAAGTGGCCAGTGAGATATGCAGTTCTGAATCCTGCCTTCTATACATAACACACCCCTGAATTCTGCACACTGTACGTAGCACATTCCTGAACTCTGGACTCTGGACATAGTGCCCTTCTAAACCCTGCACTCTGTACGCAGCACACTCCTAAATGCTGCACTCTGTACATAACATATTCCTGAACTCTGCAGTCTGTACGTAGAGCACTCCTAAACCCTGCACCATGTATGTAGCACAGTCCTGAACCCTGCACTCTGTACGTAGTGCACTTCTGAACCCTGCACTCTGTATGTAGCACATTTCTAAACTCTGCTCTCTGTACGTAGCACACTACTGAACCCTGCACTCTGTATATAGCACACTCCTGAACTCTGCATTTTATACGTAGCACACTCTTGAACTATGTACTCTGTACATAGCGCACTCCTGGACCCTGCACTATGTACATATTGCACACCTGCACTCTGCATTCTGTACATAGCACACTCCTGAACCCTGCACTCTGTACGTAGCGCACTCCTAAACCCTGCACCCTGTATGTAGCACACTCCTGAACCCTGCACTCTGTACATAGCACACTCCTGAACCCTGCACTCTGTACGTAGCGCACTCCTGAACCCTGCACTCTGTACGTAGCGCACTCCTGAACCCTGCACTCTGTACGTAGCGCACTCCTGAACCCTGCACTCTGTACGTATCACACCCCTGAACCCTGCACCCTGTACATAGCATAATCCTGAACTCTGCACTCTGTACATAGAACACTCCTGGTATTTAAGACCCTCTCTTTAAGAACCTCCCACTTTTAGTGCAATTTGGCCACACCCACGATTTGCTGCAGTACGCTTCCCCACCCGGGGAAAAGTGGGTGGTGTGGTTGAGTTCCTGTATATATATATATATATGTATATAATATACACAAACACAGAGCTTTGGGGTGCACACCCTAATGCAATTGGCTGTGCACATCTATGGCACTAAACTTAAACTAGTGTAGCTCCAGCTGGGTGCCTTATTTTTCAGTTTGCAGACACACTCCATGCAGATCTGAAGCTGGCCATAGATGTTCATGATCAACCTCCCAATAACATGCATAGGATGGCCTCATAAGGGCCCTGTTTAAGCCAATACGGCAGGGAGTCAGGCAGCATGGATAACAATAATAAGCCAATCAATCGTTTTACTCATTTAAGGTCGGCATTCATTGGTCGTAGTCTTTGGCTTTTCTTAGATCTCATTGAGTTTTCAGTTTATACCCCTTATTGTTCGTCTTTCTGGCAAACTCCATGCTGCTTTAAGCTGTCTGCTTTATTCTTCAGCTTCAAGACACACTCCATGCTGTTCCTAGCTGTGTGCCTAATTCTGCTGCTTCCAGACACACTCCATGCTGTTCATAACGAACTGCATTATTCTGCAGCTCCAAGACACACTCCATGCTGCTTTTTGCGGTTCACTTTATTCTTCAGCTTCCAGACATGCATCATGCTGCTCTTAGCTGTCTACTTTAGTATGCTGTTTCCGGACACACTCCATGCTGCTTCTTGCTTTCTGCTTTATTCTGCAACTTCCAGACAAACTCCATGCTGCCCATAGCTGGCTGAATAATTTTGCAGTCCGCAGACATATTCCATGCTGCTCATAGTTGCCTGTATAAGATGATGTCTGCTGCAGACAGGAGGAAGCATTTCCTCAGTCCCTCCCCCTCCTCCAGTAACTAGACTGCAACATTGTAACTTTTTTGTAGTAAGTCACAAGGTGAGAGGCTGCAGCAGGGGGCTGATCTGTGTCAGACATTTGTGAACACTAGAAAAGCTGGTGTTCTCTCCGAGCCGGCATCTCAGTCCACGTAGTAGATCGTGACCCCGGGTGATGCCTGAACAAACATGGCGCCGTCCTTCTGGCGAGAGAGGCAGTTGAAAGCATTGTCGGGGGTAGTCCTGTGATTTCTGTGAGAGGTTATAAATCAGAGATTACTCCCCATAAATACAGAGAGATAACTTTTTATAGAGTGTGTAAAGTATCTGCTAACAGGTGAATTCCTCCACCATATATTGAGATATATGGGATAATAATGTGGAGATGACATCCAGATGGTCACATATAAAGTTTATTATCTGATATTAGAAGGCCGTCCTCTCCTCATCGCCTCCCATATAGATTGCCATCTAATTATCTGAGCCTGACATTTTCCTAATTGAGCGGAACTCCTCGGAGGATTTGGGGGGGGGGGGGGATTGGAGGAAAATGCCTGAACACACAAGGCGGGAGCAGATAATGGTCCCCGGGGCCCCTCAATAAGTGATGAGTGCACTGACCCACCAAGCTGCAAATCTCATTGATCAATCGTCAATATCTATTAACTCGGCTTGAAGCTGAACATTGCAGAATAATGGACTAGAGAGGCCCCTCCGGACTCTATTGTTTGATCATTCACTTCAACCTCATGAACACTGAGCATTTACAGTGAGGAAAATAACGATTTGATCCCCTGCAGATTGTGTAAGTTTGCCCACTTACAAAGAAATGAAGGGTCTATAATTTTTATCATAGGTGTATTTTGTATGATAGAGACAGAAAATCAACCTAAAATCCAGAAAAAAACACACAATACAAATGTTATAAATTGAGTTGCAGTTCAGTGAGTAAAATAAGTATTTGATCCCCAAGCAAAACATGACTTAGTAGTTGGTGGAGAAACCCTTGTTGGCAATCACAGAGGTCAGACGTTTCTTGTAGTTGGTGATCAGGTTTGCACACATCTCAGGAGGGATTTTGGTCCACTCTTCTTTACAGATCTTCTCTAAATCCTTAAGGTTTCTTGGCAACTCGAAGTTTCAGCTCCCTCTATAAATTTTCTATAGGATTATGGTCTGGAGTCTGGCTAGGCCACTCCATTACCTTAATGTGCTTTTTCTTGAGCCACACCTTTGTTGCCTTGGCGGTATGTTTTGGGTCATTGGCATGCTGGAAGATCCATGACACATCTTCAGTGTTCTGGCTGAGAGAAGAAGGTTCTCATCCAAGATTTTACAACACATGGCCCCCGTCCATTGGCCCCTCAGTGCGGCAAAGTCGGCCTGTACCTTTAACAGAGAAACAGCCCCAAAGCATCATGTTTCCACCTCCGTGTGTGACTGTAGGGATGGTGTTCTTAGGGTCATAGTCAGCATTTTTCTTCCTCCAAACACGGCGAGTCGAGTTAATGCCAAAGAGCTCAATTTTGGTCTCATCTGACCACAGAACTTTCTCCCAATCCTTCTCTGAATCATTTAGATGTTCATTGGCAAACTTCAGACGGGCCTGTACATGTGTCTTCTTGAGGAGGGGGACCTTGCGGGTGTTGCAGGATTTCACTCCATGGCGGCGTTGTGTTACGTTGTATTACCAATGGTTTGTCTGGTGACTGTGGTCCCAACTGCCTTGAGATCATTCACAGGCTCCTCACGTGTAGTTCTGGGCTGATCCCTCACTTTTCTTATGATCATCTTCACCCCATGAGGAGAAATCTTGCTTGGAGCTCCAGACCGAGGGCGATTGATGGTTATTTTGTATTTCTTCCATTTGCGAATAATCGCTCCAACAGTTGTCTCCCTCTCACCAAGCTTCTTGCTGATGGTCTTGTAGCCCATTCCAGCCTTGTGCAGGTCTACAATCTTGTCCCCGACATCCTTTGCCAGCTCTTTGGTGTTGCCCATGATGGTGAGGAGTGAATGGAAGAAAGAGATTCTGGTCAGGTGTCTTTTATACACATAACGAGTTGTCGTTAGGAACAACTTCTTACATTGACAGGACTAATCTGTGTACCACATGAGCACCTACTGTAGCCAGTCTGTGGGAGCCAGAATTATTGATGGTTGGTAGGGGATCAAATACTTATTTTACTCACTAGTCAAAAGTATGCCACCAGGTTGAGTTATAGGGGTATTTAATTATTAATAGGTACCATCATCCTTAATCTGTATAAAGCAATGTTGGTTGAAAAAGGGAGGGGAAAAAATTAGGACCTCTCCAATCCGGTCCTGCCTTTTTCTGAGAGGTCCTAATTTTTTCCCCTCCCTTTTTCAACCAACATTGCTTCTTTTACTCACTGAATGGCAACTCAATTGATAACATTTGTATTGTGTGTTTTTTCTGGATTTTTGGTTGATCTTCTGTCTCTATCATATAAAATACACCTATGATAAAAATTATAGTTAAGTGGGCAAAAGCTACAAAATCTGCAGGAAGATACCTTAGTTTGTGGACTCTATAACTTTCCTACAGACTAAATAATGTTAAACCAGGTTAGGGAGTCTCTAAACAAGACATTTAGATGATGAGATAGTGAGTCCAGATCTTAAGATAAGTAGGTGCTTTTTATTCACTGCAGTGGAGAGACACAACACACACCGATATTCAGCACTACCAGGCCGAACGAAGAAGCAAGTGTCTCTGTTTAACAATATATACTTTATGAATATGCATAAGAACTAGGTGTGTTATAGGTGTGATCGTATAGTTTAGTCCAATCAGCATTCATATCTTCTTGGTAGCATGGGAACAGTTAAATCGGTGGTTACATCATGTGACTGGCAAAAAAAAATAGAATTCAGCAGTATCTGGTCAGTTCAGACTGGTTTTGGTACGAAGGCCTATTTTGAGCAGCTTTCTGGGTTCTTATCAGTAGTTTGTGTCGTCACATATCCAACAGTTTCGTTTTCAGAGGAATTGAAACACAAGTGAAGGAGAAGGAAGAAAAAAAAAAAAAAAAAAAGGAGAACATCTAGAAGAGAAGAAAATTAAACAAGTGTATTACAAATTCTTAAAGTGATATTCTATATCTATCTATCTATCTATCTATCTATCTATCTATCTATCTATCTATCTATCTATCTATCTATCTATCTATCTATCTATCTATCTATCTATCTATCTATCTATCTATCTATCTATCTATCTATCTATCTATCTATCTATCTATCTATCTATCTACAGCCAGGTCCATAAATACTGGGACATAGACACAATTCTAATCTTTTTGGCTCTATACACCACCACAATGGATTTGAAATGAAACGAACAAGATGTGCTTTAACTGCAGACTTCCAGCTTTAATTTGAGGGTATTTACATCCAAATCAGGTGAACGGTGTAGGAATTACAACAGTTTGTATATGTGCCTCCCACTTTTTAAGGGACCAAAAGTAATGGGACAATTGGCTGCTCAGCTGTTCCATGGCCAAGTGTGTGTTATTCCCTCATTATCCCATTTACAAGGAGCAGATAAAAGGTCCAGAGTTCATTTCAAGTGTGCTATTTGCATTTGGAATCTGTTCCTGTCAACTCTCAATATGAGATCCAAAGAGCTGTCACTATCAGTGAAGAAAGCCATCATTAGGCTGAAAAAACAAAACAAACCCATCAGAGAGATAGCAAAAACATTAGGTGTGGCCAAATCAACTGTTTGGAACATTCTTAAAAAGAAAGAACGCACCGGTGAGCTCGGAAGACCACGGAAAACAACTTTGGTGGATAACCGAAGAATTCTTTCCCTTGTGAAGAAAACACCCTTCACAAGAGTTGGCCAGATCAAGAACACTCTCCAGGAGGTAGGTATATGTGTGTCAAAGTCAACAATCAAGAGAAGACTTCAGCAGAGTGAATACAGAGGGTTCACCACAAGATGTAAACCATTGGTGAGCCTCAAAAACAAGAAGGCCAGATTAGAGTTTGCCAAACAACATCTAAAAAAAACCTTCACAGTTCTGGAACAACATCCTATGGACAGATGAGACCAAGATCAACTTGTACCAGAGTGATGGGAAGAGAAGAGTATGGAGAAGGAAAGGAACTGCTCATGATCCAAAGCATACCACCTCATCAGTGAAGCATGGTGGTGGTAGTGTCATGGCGTGGGCATGTATGGCTGCCAATGGAACTGGTTCTCTTGTATTTATTGATGATGTGACTGCTGACAAAAGCAGCAGGATGAATTCTGAAGTGTTTTGGACAATATTATCTGCTCATATTCAGCAAAATGCTTCAGAACTCATTGGACAGCGCTTCACAGTGCAGATGGACAATGACCAGAAGCATACTGCGAAAGCAACCAAAGAGTTTTTTAAGGGAAAGAAGTGGAATGTTATGCAATGGCCAAGTCAATCACCTGACCTGAATCCGATTGAGCATTTTTTTTCACTTGCTGAAGACAAAACTGAAGGGAAAATGCCCCAAGAACAAGCAGGCACTGAAGACAGTTGCAGTAGAGGCCTGGCAGAGCATCACCAGGGATGAAACCCAGTGTCTGGTGATGTCTATGCGTTCCAGACTTCAGGCTGTAATTGACTGCAAAGGATTTGCAACCAAGTATTAAAAAGTGAAAGTTTGATGGATGATTGTTAATCTGTCCCATTACTTTTGGTCCCTTAAAAAGTGGGTGGCACATATACAAACTGTTGTAATTCCTACAATGTTCACCTGATTTGGATGTAAATACCCTCAAATTAAATTGTTCATTTCATTTCAAATCCATTGTGGTGGTGTATAGAGCCAAAAAGATTAGAATTGGGTCGGTGTCCCAATATTTATGGACCTGAATCTATCTATCTATCTATCTATCTATCTATCTATCTATCTATCGCTATATATGTATAGATATATATATGTATGTATTTATATAGACCCCTATAATTCTACTCAATAATATACACTGATTTGGGTTATTTTCACCCAAAAAAAAAATGAAGCAGAATAGAGTTTGGCCTAAATTTATAAAGAAAGATTATTTATTTGCAAAATTGTATAACAGAAACAAAGAAAAACACATTTTGTTTTCAAAAAGTTTGGTCTTTTTTTAGTTTATTTAGCAAAAAATGAAATCCCCCAGTGGTGATCAAATACCACCAAAAGAAAGCTTTATTTGTGTGAAAAAAAGATAAAAAAAATGTCGTATGCGTACAGTGTCGCATGACCGCGCAATTTTCATTCAAAGTGTGACGGCGCTGAAAGCTGAAAATTGTCCTGGGCAGGAAAGGGCGTGAAAGTGCCCACGATTGAAGTGGTGCTTTAACTGCAGCAGAGAAAAGTCAGGTCTCAGGGCTGTGTTTTACGCGACAGAGCTTCATAAATCTCAGGACTGGATGGACAGAAAACAGCTCCCGTCTACGTATTTTCATTTTGCGTATTTATCTGTCTGCCTGGAGCTCAGCTTTAATAATGATCTTAGGAGGTAAATCCAGGGTGTATCCATTAACCAACAGCCCGCCGTCTTCCTCCTACAATCATCTCAGCGCGGGGGGGCGCCGCCGTTACTGCGGGTTAAATTAATTTCAAACAGAAGCGAGAAAAAAAAAATAATAATAAAAATGATGGAAAAAAAATGTGTGATATTCAAAGGCACGCAGATTACTAAAATCCCGCATCCGGCAGTCTATTACCTTATTATTAAAAAGCATCTTACAGAGAGAGAACACGAAATTAAATTGCCGCGGCTCGTTCCTCGCCATCCTACACTGTCTAAGTCTTAACGGCACTTTGCATTTAGAAAAGCACCCACCTGTTTAAATAAAGCCTTGGGCATCTGTTACCGGTGACATTTCTATCATGTTGTAACAACAGTGCACCGCGCGCCTTTTTAATATATTTGGTCCCAGGGAAATCAGTTATTGCTTTGAAACCGCTTGTCTGTCAAAACCGCTTAAAGTGAGTGGAATGATCTGCGGTGCCGTGGCTGGCGCGCTCCGACGGAGGCGCGGCTCTGTACCGGGGAAAGCCGGGAGGGGGGGGGGGGATGTCTCTGCTGAACGCGCTGCACAGACAGGCGATGGGGAGGCCTAAAATGTAGTTTGTACTTATGATGTGTATATAAAGCATTGAGACCACACCTGAGCATTTCATTAACACGCAACAAAATTGCGTTTGTTTTTTTTGTGCAGGTTTTCGCACCACATGCAAAGGGGAGCACATTCATTTCAACAGGCTACCCTATGCATAACAAACATTTTTTTTAACCGCTTGTTTTCCCATGTGTTTTTTGCACAACAAATGCACTTTTTATTTTTTTTACATGTTTGGGGTGCCGTGAACAAAGATGGCACTTGGTTGAGGTGCAATTCCAATGGGTGACAAATGATTAAACTCTTGCGCAATCATCACTCCAATACCAAATTGTTATATATATATCCTCGGCGATGACATCACTGGCTCTGCCCTTCCATGTTGCGTCACTCCCACAGTACCCTCTAAAGAAGTCATGTGGGAGTGCCGCAACGCACCAGGGCGGAGCTGGTGACATTATCACATATGGAACTAGGAACAGCTATTGTGGAAAAGGTAAAGTGATATAAAAGGCAATATACTGTGTGTGTGTATGTACATATATATATATATATATATATATATATATATATATATATATATATATATATATATATATATATATATATATAGCTGCAAAAGGTGGGCCAACTCAATATTGAACCCTACCGACTAAGCACCATTAAAGTTCATGTGCGTGTAAAGGCAGGTGTCCCAATACTTTTGGCAATACAGTGTGTATGTGTGTGTATATATATATATTATATATTGTGACATTGGGGATTGTTCAGCTCAAGTGGATAGATGCGTTTTAGTGCAGTGAGTCCACATCAGAGAGGCATTTATAGTTAAGGGCCTGGTAGCCCACGTTTATTAAAGGAAAAAACAACAAAAGTCCATCCAGGAATCCCACGCAGGGGTCCAAGCTTCAATTAAACACACAAAATCCAAATGAAAATGCTAGCCCACCTGGCTACTCTTCAGCAGTAATGCTGCTATAGGGAACAGGCCCCTCAAACAAGCTGCTTGGATGCACACAGTCTTAGGCTCCTTGGTCACACACAGTTTCAAGAGCTTCAATGCACACAGCTTCTGGCTCCTTTGACGCACACAGCTTTACAGCCCTTCAATGCACACAGCTTCTGGCTCCCTGGACGCACACAGCTTTGAAGCCCTTCAACGCACACAGCATCTGGCTCCTTGGACGCACATAGCTTTGAAGCCCTTCAACGCACACAGCATCTGGCTCCTTGGACGCACACAGCTTTGAAGCCCTTCAACGCACACAGCATCTGTTCTCACACAGAGACACTTACTAGCAGCCACTGCTCCAACTTCACCTTCCTCCACCCTTTCTGCTCTCACCAGTCCCTCGTTATATGGGCTGTGTGCACCTGGGCACACACCCTGCTGGCTGTCCACAAGACCCGGACACAGGGTTGGAGATCCCGTCCCACCCAAGACTCTGAAGGATCTCCAAACTACAGAGCCCCATAAGGAACTAGCAAAACCTGGAGAAAACTGCCAGAGCAGTTCTCTCCACCTCAAACCTACACTCTGTAGCTCTGCACTCAGACAATATGCAGACTCTGTGTCCACTTTAACCCCATTTTCATAGTGACAGAGCCTTGCTCTGCCACATACCCCCCCCTCTTGTTTCGATCCGGAGGGAGAAACACCTGCACCCACCATAGCAGTTGGGACACTTCTGTGCTGGCCATCAGCCACGTAGGCCCAACCCTTTTTTCGGGTGTGCTTCCAGGTACGTCCCACCTTGGATCTTAACAGGGTCCTATAATTCCGTATACTCTGCCTTCCCTCTCTTCTCTTGGGGTTCCTGAGCATACTCTCCTCTCTTGGGGGAACTCTGCCTTCCCTGATCCTACCTTTCAGCTTACAGACGTCAGTTTTATCTTTCACCACAGGTCTTTCAGGTTCAAAAACCTCTCTCTGGTTACCCACGGCAACCACGTCACTTTTAACAGCACCAAACATTAGCAGATCATACATTTCAATGACATCCTGTCGAACACAATCAGTGCCATCTATCTCAGTACTTGTTGTTAGGACCAGACCTGAGGAGGGACAAAACACAGGCAAGTGATTACACCCCACGGGTCCATAGCACAGCTTCACCTCACCTGTTGTCCAACACTCCATGGGTAACTGATCTAACAAATGACACTGATCCAAGCACAAACTACTCCTTTCTGATGTACACATTACATTGTTGCAGCAACCAACATTAGCACTTTCCTTTACAGTGTCTCCGGGTACTTTAAGTTGTACCTCTTTCTGAGTGATAGAAAGCATCTCTGCTAGTGCTGCGTCTATTTTGGGCCCTACCTTCTCATGAGGTTTAGCGGGTGAAACAGTATCCACGCCCTCTATTGACCACTGCTCAGCCGCACCTCGGACCACACCAGCAGAGATGTTTATAGTCACTACACCAGCCGGAGAGACCTTTGATGTCTCCAACAGTTCTCCTGGGCACCTTCCATACCACTCAGTAACTGGGAGCACCCTCTCAGAGAACCTCAAGACTATCTGCCACACTGTTAATAAGCATTGGTCCCACCAATACCATTCTCGATCAAGGCTTCCCAGCACAGTCTGTACCACCTGGCTCCACCCATGGGTACTACGCAGCACCACCTGGTCCGACTGTGGTGGAGACACCCAAGTGTACAGTGAGTGCATTTTTACCAACTCCAGCATTTCAAGTAAGGTTTTTGTCATCTCTAAACATCCAATGTCTAAATACCAGACCTTTCTAAGGTCTTTTTCCCTGTCCAAGACATGGAGGGGCTCATCCACTGCAGCTTGTGAGGTTGAGACATTTGAAGAGACCTCCAACTCCTTGGAGGTACCCCTCATCACAGCCTGTTGCTCCCCTGGAGCGCTGTCAGACACATGTCTCACACTTTTCCCTTCTGCACCAGTGTCAGTGAGCCACTGCAGGTCATTACAAGTCACATTGTCACCTTGACACCCGAGCTGTTGGGCTGTGGACAACACATCTGCTATGCCAGCACCCTGAACAGTTCCTTCAGACTGGAGGGCAATAACTTTTGCAGGGACAAACGTGTCCTTGAGCACCAGCCGATCTGCAATCCCTCCATTGGGCATAGCAGGTGTTATGTCCACCACATTATTTAATATTGCGATTGCATTCTCATACCAATTATCCCAGTCTATTGTGGTTCCATCACTTACTCTAGAAGGCCCCACAGGAACCTGGGATTCACTAGCCAAAACATCACCTGTGTCATTTCTATACATATCCCCTTGGGTTGACACATCATCTGACAAGGTAGGCTGTAATACATGCTTTTGCCCTACCTGCTCTGGGGGCGCTACTGACACACACAGCTCTGCACTTTCAGCTTTTGCAGGCTGAATTAACCCCTTGACAACTGGGTTACACTTAGGGTTGTGGGGCTGCGCCCGCACACTCTCACTGTGTGACTCAGTCTTCCTTTGCTTCACCAGAGTAGCACCACAGCCATCCTGGAACACCTCTGGCTCCAACACATGGAGACCCCATGAGACTTCCATGGACAAGCCTGCGCTTCTGGTTGTCACGGGAGATATCCTATTCCGATCATTGTCAGTGAACACATTTGCAACATTTTCAGACATGACATTAAAGGGAACACATTTTTCAATGTCATTATCACCAATACCATCACATTTGCCAACAGTAACACATTTGTCAGCATAACCATCTGAATTTTCATTACGTATAGACATAACTGCTACATTTGTGGATTGTCTATTACCAACCACAGCCTGTGAGCCTCTCCTCACATCACCCTCTATCTTTAAAGGGGAACTCTTTCCTCCTTGGGCAGCTCCATAGCTGACCTGGGAAACTCTCTGCTCCATCACTGCAAGCTCCTCTGAAGTTTCCCTGGGCAACTCTGCAGCACCTGTCACTAGGGAACATGGCACAAGAACAGTTTTGGTCACCCCTACTTTAACCTCTCCAGCACTCTGTTGGATTATAGCAGGCACATGCATAGTCCCCATGTCCATTTGAGTCTTTAAACTTGCTGTCAGCTGGGCTTCGCCATGTGCCTCCCCACTGCTCCGGGTAGCACACTGCAGCAAGTCTATGTCCATTTGCACTGCGGATCTTCCCGCTGGACACACTCCCATGTCACTAAGTTCAGTCCCACAAACTGAAACAGTCTTACCATTTTCAGTGGCTGACATCATACCCTTCACTTGAGTGCGCCGTCTCTCAGCTGCATCCATACCAGCTACTTCCTCTGTGTGGCCACAGGACGACACTGCAGCCTTTCCAAACTCTTCAGCGTTGTTCCAGAACCTTGGGCAAGTAAAAATTCCATGCCCCACTTGACCACATTCCAAGCACGGTACTGGTAGCTGAACTTTACTTTCTTGGAATCTCCTTAATGACTGGCTCTCTGTTGCCACAGGATACCACTGGTCATGACCATCAGCAGACAGACTCCTTGGATCCCCGACATCCCTGTTGGCCTGGACATTGCTTCCACAGATGACCATATTCCTCTTTTTCACACGCTGTTGTCCACCTGGCTTCCTGTTGCCAGGGGAAACTTCTTTCACTTCCTTTTCAACTGGGGATGACATGATTAATTTACCCCAGGTCACAGAAATTTCACACTTGGAAAAATTCTCTGGCGTGGCTGGGGCATGTGGTGAAATACCCTCTAGCCATAGAACCCTTTCCCTTGCTTCAGCAAGGATTGCTTCCTTTTTCTGTTTGGAACGCCCCATGCTTGCTGTCTTACACACACAGCAACTTGCAACACACTTCACAGCAAAGAGAAAAAAAATATGTGATTCTCCTTTCACAGGTACACAACCTGCATGCAACACAGAGAGAGAAAAAATATGCGATTCTCTTTTCACAGGTACACAACCTGCATGCAACACAGAGAGAAAAAATATGTGATTCTCCTTTCACAGGTACACAACCTGCATGCAACACAAAGAGAAAAATTATGCGATTCTCCTTTCACAGGTACACAACCTGCATGCAACACAGTCCATCAAACTTCTGTGCAATGCTGTTCGCCTGGCTGCCACACACAGCTAGCAGTAGTTCCTGATGCGACTCACCATGGAGCAAGGACCTAGATTCAACCGTCTACATGCCCGCATTCGAGCACCACTTGTGACATTGGGGATTGTTCAGCTCAAGTGGATAGATGCGTTTTAGTGCAGTGAGTCCACATCAGAGAGGCATTTATAGTTAAGGGCCTGGTAGCCCACGTTTATTAAAGGAAAAAACAACAAAAGTCCATCCAGGAATCCCACGCAGGGGTCCAAGCTTCAATTAAACACACAAAATCCAAATGAAAATGCTAGCCCACCTGGCTACTCTTCAGCAGTAATGCTGCTATAGGGAACAGGCCCCTCAAACAAGCTGCTTGGATGCACACAGTCTTAGGCTCCTTGGTCACACACAGTTTCAAGAGCTTCAATGCACACAGCTTCTGGCTCCTTTGACGCACACAGCTTTACAGCCCTTCAATGCACACAGCTTCTGGCTCCCTGGACGCACACAGCTTTGAAGCCCTTCAACGCACACAGCATCTGGCTCCTTGGACGCACATAGCTTTGAAGCCCTTCAACGCACACAGCATCTGGCTCCTTGGACGCACACAGCTTTGAAGCCCTTCAACGCACACAGCATCTGTTCTCACACAGAGACACTTACTAGCAGCCACTGCTCCAACTTCACCTTCCTCCACCCTTTCTGCTCTCACCAGTCCCTCGTTATATGGGCTGTGTGCACCTGGGCACACACCCTGCTGGCTGTCCACAAGACCCGGACACAGGGTTGGAGATCCCGTCCCACCCAAGACTCTGAAGGATCTCCAAACTACAGAGCCCCATAAGGAACTAGCAAAACCTGGAGAAAACTGCCAGAGCAGTTCTCTCCACCTCAAACCTACACTCTGTAGCTCTGCACTCAGACAATATGCAGACTCTGTGTCCACTTTAACCCCATTTTCATAGTGACAGAGCCTTGCTCTGCCACAATATATATAATTGGGACGCCTGCCTTTACACGCACGTGAACTTTAATGGTGTCCCAGTCTTAGTCCGTAGGGTTCAATATTGAGTTGGCCCGCCCTTTGCAGCTATAACAGCTTCAACTCCTCTGGGAAGGCTGTCCACAAAGTTGGGAGCATCAAATTGTCCAAAATGTCTTGGTATGCTGACGCCTTAAGAGTTCCCCTCACTTCACTAACCAACCCCTGAAAAACAACCCCACACCATAATTCCCCCTGGACATGGATGAGTGAGTTTGGGGTGGAGGAACCTGACCGACCTGCACAGAGTCCTGACCTCAACCCGATAGAACACCTTTGGGATGAATTAGAGAAGAGACTGTGAGCCAGGCCTTCTCATCCATATAAGTGCCTGATCTCACAAATACTCTTCTGGAAAAATGGTCAAACATTCCCATAGACACACTCCTAAACCTTGTGGATGGCCTTTCCCAGAAGAGTTGAAGCTGTTATAGCTGCAAAGGGCGGAGCCAACTCAATATTGAACCCTACGGACTAAGACTGGGACGCCATTAAAGTTAATGTGCGTGTAAAGGCAGGTGTCCCAATACTTTTGGTAATATAGGGTATATCCTCGGTGATGGCTCCGCCCTGCCCCATTCCATCACTCCCACAGTACCCTCTAAAGAAGTCATGTGTGAGCGCTGCAACATGACAGGGCGGAGCCGGTGACATTATCACATTCGGAACAAGGAACACCTATTGTGGAGAAATAAAAGTGATATTAAAGGCAATATTTTTCTTTTAATAAAAAACATGCCATACATACCTCCTTTGTGTAACGGTTTTGCACAGAGTGACCCAGATCCTCCTCATCTCGGGTCCCCCGCCACCATGACCAGTGCCCCCCCCCAATAGCAAGACACTTGCTATGGAGGCACGGGTGTGTGCTCGCTCCCGTGCCTTGCTCTATGTGTCCACAAGACACAAAAAGCCGTGGCTCAGCCCCACCCCCTGCTCACTCCTTATTGGCTCACTAGCTGTGATTGACAATGAGGAGTGGGAGTCCCATGACAGCCGATGCTCTTGTGCAAATCGCTGAATCAAGAGGGAGCTCAGTTGAGTATTAGGGGGGCTGTGGGGGGGGGGGGGACAGAACACGGAAGGTTTTTTACCTTCATGCTAAAAAAACCTTCATCCATCACATGAGCAGCTGCTAATGAGGGAGATGGATGGATGAAGAGCGGGAGGGAGGGGGGTTGCTCCATGCAGCTGCGGGGGCTGGCTCTCCCCCCTCCCCCTCCCTCTGGCTGCAGCCACTGCTAGTGCAGGAGATCTAGATGGAGACCGACAGATAGTAAGTCAGTTTGTGAATATAGTAAACACTGTTTACTATATTTAATTTAATGAATGAATAGGAGTCTCTATACAGACTCCTATTTAGTCATCCACAGTGCAGCTCAGGCTGCAGAGCAAGGGATTGTCTTCAGTTCCCTTCTCTGCCTCAGAAAAGAGACATTAGAGACCTTTGATTTCTCTTGAAAAAAAAAAAAATAATAATAATAAAAATTGCTCCTGTACAAATTAAAAAATGTATAGTTGTAAAAGTATAATAAGAGCCCTTTCACACGGGCGGGCTCTGTAAAGCGGATCCGCCTGCTCAGCGGGGGAATCTGTCCGCTATGCAAAGCAGACATGGACATAGCCCGCTCTTCTCTATGGGGCGTGTGGATGGAAGTGGACCGCCTGTCCATTTCCAGCAGACTGCCACCCGATCCGCCAGACAGATGGGAAATAGATCCCACATCCGTCTGTTTTTGGCGGACAGGATCGGATCGGGTTGGATGGTGACAGGTGTCAATGGAAAGGAAAGGGTGGGACAAATTTAGATGGGGGGGCGCCTGATTGTCTGGCTGTCAGTGCTGATACGTGTGCTGTTAAGGATTGGGGTGACACCAGGGCCATCTTTAATAGTGATTGGACCTTGGGCATTTTCTTGGGAACAAATGCCTCCCCCCTCCCCCCCCCCCCAGGCAATTTCGCTCTACACTGAAACATCCCAAAAAACAGACGCACACATAGACTTAACTCAAATGTTAAAAATGTAAACATAAAGAACTGGTCCATACTCACTAATTGCAGGCATACCCCGCTTTACATACCCTCACTTAGGTACACTCGCATATACGGACACATTGGCGTCTATTTGAAATCTTGGCCAGCTTGACATGGCACCATTCCCAGGTTTTTAACATTGGCGTCTATGGGAAATCTTGGTCAGCTTGACATGGCACTGCTTCCGATCTTTAACATTGGCGTCTATGGGAAATCTTGGTCAGCTTGACATGCCACTGCTTCCAGTTTTTAACATTAGCATCTATGGGAAATCTTGGTCAGCTTGACATGGCACTGCTCCCGGTTTTTAACATTGGCGTCTATGGGAAATCTTGGCCAGCTTGACATGGCACTGCTCCCGGTTTTTAGCATTGGCGTCTATGGGAAATCTTGGTCAGCTTGACATGGCACTGCTCTCGATCTTTAACATTGGCATCTATGGGAAATCTTGGTCAGCTTGACATGACACTGCTCTCGACCTTTAACATTGACATCTATGGGAAATCTTGGTCAGCTTGACATGCCACTGCTTCCAGTTTTTAACACTGGCATCTATGGGAAATCTTGGTCAGCTTGACATGGCACTGCTCCCGGTTTTTAACATTTGAGTCTATGGGAAATCTAGGCCAGCTTGACATGGCACTGCTCCCGGTTTTTAGCATTGGCGTCTATGGGAAATCTTGGTCAGCTTGACATGACACTGCTCCCGCTTTTTAACATTGGCGTCCATGGGAAATCTTGTCAGCTTGACATGGCACTGCTCCTGAACCATAAGTGACAGGGACACCAAATTTGGTAAGCACCGAGAGGGGACCCAGGACTAAAACATATCCGATTTTGGGGTCGGCCAGCTTGCCTAGGTAATCAGTTATGCCTGTAAATGACTGTTGCTATGAAGTATATGCATTGAGAAGTAAAAAAAGGTATTACTTCACTTTAAGTACATTTTTGTTTTACATACATGCTCTGGTCCCATTGTGTACTTAAAGCTTAGAGCTTACTGCACATCCTTACCACTCACCCATTGGTTGCTAGAGGTTACTGCACATCATTACCGTTCACTGATTTGTTGCTAGAGGTTACTACACATTACCGCTCACTGATTGGTTGCTAGAGGTTACCACACATTATCGTTCACTGATTGGTTGCTAGAGGTTACTACACATTACTGCTCACTGGTTGGTTGCTAGAGGTTACTAAATATTACTGCTCACTGATTGAGTGCTAGAGGTTACTACACATTACTGCTCACTGATTGTTTGCTAGAGGTTACCACACATTATCACTCACTGATTGGTTGCTAGAGGATACTACACATTACTGCTCACTGATTGTTTGCTAGAGATTACCACACGTTACCATGGCTGACCGTTTGGTTGCTAGAAGTTACTACACATTACCACAGCTCACGTGTGGTTGCTAGTAGTTTGGCATTGGCACCATTGCACATTCACTAAAAGACAGCGTGTTTCTCTGTGTGCCGGGGAAACGCGTCATTTTGTGTGCATTCCGAACATGCAAAGGTCTGTGCCTAGCCTTAAGTAAATAATATTTTTGTATTCTGACTGCTGTTTTTTTACACTTTGTGAACTCATTCCGTGTGAGCGCTATGCTCAGCTCTCAGCACAGATGATAAAAAAAAAAAACAATTGAAAATAGAATGGGGCTTCTCTATTTTTAGTAACATATCTACAAAACAAGCGGCTCGATCTGTCAGAGTTCAGTGAGAAAACAACGGAATCCGAATCTGATAATTACTGTGAATTAAACTCAAGACAACGGCGGCTTCCATGCCGAATACTGACTTACGATGCTTTATTTCCGAACAGCAGAAGAGACCACAAATCCAGGTCTTTTGTACAAGCCCGAGCCGTGCGGAGGTTCTGAACATTCATAAACTAGATACACCTTTGAAAAACAAGAGGCAGAGAATTTGAGGCAACTATGGACTCCCATGGTACGCTAAGGACTCGCATACAGTATCTCACAAAAGTGAGTACACCCCTCACATTTTTGTAAATATTTTCTTCTATCTTTTCATGTGACAACACTGAAGAAATGACACTTTGCTACAATGTAAAGTAGTGAGTGTACAGCTTGTATAACAGTGTAAATTTGCTGTCCCCTCAAAATAACTCAACACACAGCCATTAATGTCTAAACCGCTGGCAACAAAAGTGAGTACACCCCTAAGTGAAAATGTCCAAATTGGGCCCAGCGTGCCAATATTTTGTGTGGCCACCATTATTTTCCAGCACGGCCTTAACCCTCTTGGGCATGGAGTTCACCAGAGCTTCACAGGTTGCCACTGGAGTCCTCTTCCATGACGACATCACGGAGCTGGTGGATGTTAAAGACCTTGTGCTCCTCCACCTTCTGTTTGAGGATGTCCCACAGATGATCAATAGGGTTTAGGTTTGGAGACATGCTTGGCCAGTCCATCACCTTTACCCTCAGATTCTTTAGCAAGGCAGTGGTGGTCTTGAAGGTGTGTTTGGGGTCGTTATCATGTTGGAATACAGCCCTACGGCCCAGTCTCTGAAGGGAGGGGATCATGCTCTGCTTCAGTATGTCACAGTACATGTTGGCATTCATGGTTCCCTCAATTATCTGTAGCTCCCCAGTGCACTCATGCAGCCCCAGACCATGACACTCCCACCACCATGCTTGACTGTAGGCAAGACACACTTGTCTTTGTACTCCTCACCTGGTTGCCGCCACACACGCTTGTCACCATCTGAACCAAATAAGTTTATCTTGGTCTCATCAGACCACAGGACATGGTTCCAGTAATCCACGTCCTTAGTCTGCTTGTCTTCAGCAAACTGTTTGTGGGCTTTCTTGTGCATCATCTTTAGAAGAGGCTTCCTTCTGGGACAACAGCCATACGAGACCAATTTGATGCAGTGTGCGGCATATGGTCTGAGTACTGACAGGCTGACCCCCCACCCCTTTAATCTCTGCAGCAATGCTGGCAGCACTCATACGTCTATTTCCCAAAGACAACCTCTGGATATGACGCTGAGCACGTGCACTAAACTTCTTTGGTGGATCATGGCGAGGTCTGTTCTGAGTGGAACCTGTCCTGTTATACCGCTGTATGGTCTTGGCCACCGTGCTGCAGCTCAGTTTCAGGGTCTTGGTATATTCTTATAGCCTAGGCCATCTTTATGTAGAGCAACAATTCTTTTTTTCAGATCCTCAGAGAGTTCTTTGCCATGAGGTGCCATGTTGAACTTCCAGTGACCAGTATGAGAGAGTGAGAGCGATAACACAAAATTTAACACACCTGCTCCCCATTCACACCTGAGACCTTGTAACACTAATGAGTCACATGACACCGGGGAGGGAAATGGCTAATTGGACCCAATTTGGACATTTTCACTTAGGGGTGTACTCACTTTTGTTGCCAGCGGTTTAGACATTAATGGCTGTGTGTTGAGTTGTTTTGAGGGGACAACAAATTTACACTGTTATACAAGCTGTACACTCACTACTTTACATTGTAGACAAGTGTCATTTCTTCAGTGTTGTCACATGAAAAGATAGAAGAAAATATTTACAAAAATGTGAGGAGTGTACTCACTTTTGTGAGATACTGTACACAATCATATAAAAAAGTATAAATTTATTTAAGACAAGAACATGATTAAAAAGGTCCTATAAAGAGAGGGTATACAATACACATGGATTTGAATCTCTGAAGAGGAACTGAACAATTAGACGTGCATCCATCCATGAAGGAGGACTCAAAGTCTCGTCCTAGGTCAGTTCAACCTCAACATGTTTCACGGTATGACCCCTTCTTCAGGAGTATACTTCAGAAAATGTTATGTATAGATATCTCTATAGAGGACAAACAATACATAATCAAGCTTCAAAACAGACAAAAAAACATATATACAATAATGATTGCATCAATTTGAACATACAAGGGCCCAACTCAAATCTGCCATAGAGGTGAGCCAGTTCAAAATCTAGCAGTCAGTTAAGATAGTATATAACATATAATTCAACCCTGCAAATGCATCCCCGTATAGAATGGACATGTGGAGCTTACCAAGACTGGACCGAACCAGACTAAAATGACATCTATAGGCCCCTAGGGTCAAATTCCTGGGCGAGTGTGGGAGCCAGGTCACAATGTAGGAATTGGACAATAACTGTCAAAGATAAATAGGATGAGAAAAGAGGATGCATGAATGACACAGCAGGAAAGATTGCTGAAAATGTGCCTACAATTGGCGTAGTAGCTATGCCAAGTAGGCCATATTTAGATAAAGTATATAGAGTATACACATATATTTCGCAGGTAGTACACACCTATTAGATGCCTATCATAGAGTATAGGACAATGAGGTTTGGAGGGGCGGAAGTCTCAATGGTGGAGCTAATCAACTTGATAATGAGGAATGAGGTATTCAAAAGGCTATGTAATAAATAAACACCGCTAAAATTCCCATTAAAAAAGCGTCAACCTCAAAAACAGCTAATACACGGTCATTTACCCTATTTAAAGTGGTTAGGATGCACAGGATATTTCATCATTTGAGCCAGGGATCAAATAGGGTCCATATAGGATGGATTAGAATAATATGGGCTTAACCATGGCCTCAGCATCCTAAAAAGTGGGCAAATGAATAGGGAGTTAAAGGTGGAAGATTCAAAAATGAGGGGGGGATTTGTGTGAGGGGTGGCGGCGCCATTGCCGTACATTACAAATATCCCACACCTCCAAAAGCGCCTACCTCAAAAAAAAAGGACTCCAGGAGAAAAGACCGCTGCCGTCCGTGCCTGCATACAGCCCCATAATGGGAGAATACTCCCATTAAATAGGCCTGGCTCCTATCCGGGAAACGTCATGGCCCAACGCATGACGTCACCGGATACGATCTTGGACTGCGCATGCGCAGTACCGCGAAAACGGCACAATAAACCCAGAGAGAGAAGATCTCTCAGGAAAGCCGTTCACCTGTCCCACCATCACCATAAATACACCTTTGATCAGAGGAAGGGATAACAACGATTTGTTTTCTATGAGATTTTTATTTAAAAGAACTAAAAGAGCTTCTTAACGAGGCGTTAAGGGATCATGCACTGAAAAATATATTAACCCCTTCCCGCCTAAGGATAAAACAAATCTTAATGCCTAAGCACAATTTTGCAACTTTGACATGTGTTAGTAAAACTGTAGGTGTGATCACAACTACTTTGTGTATGCAGGTGGATTATATTGTGTTTTTATCTGTACAAATTGGGCTTTCATTTGGTGGTAAATGGCAATGGATATCTCCTGGGATTGTTTTTTTTTGTTATTATTATCAAAGGAAAACTGGCCCAAAATAGTAAAAAAAAAAAATAAATCATTCATTTAACCACTTGTCTGGTAGGATTTAATGACAGGCCACTTCTTGCGATACAGCACTGCGTTGCTTTAACTGACAATTTGCTGTACACAAACAAAATTTATGTCCTTTTTTTTTCCCCATAAATAGGGCTTTCTTTTTGTGGTATTTAATCACCTCTTCAGTTTTCATTTTTAGCACTAAAAACAAAAAAAAAGAGCAACAATTTTGAAAAACAATATTTTTTACTTTTTACTCTAATAAATATCCAAAAAAAAAAAATTCTTCATCAGTGTAGGCCAATATGTATTCCTCTACATATTTTTGGTAAAAAAAATATGCAATAAGTGTATATTGATTGGTTTGCACAAAAGTTATAGCGTCTACAAAATAGGGAATATATTCATGGCATTTTTATTATTAATTTTTTTTTTTACTAGTAAGGGCGGCGATCAGCAATTTTTAGCGGGACTGCGATATTGCGGCGAACAGATCGGGCCCTTTTGAAACTTTTTTGGACCATTGACATTTATACAGCAATCAGAGCTAAAAATAGCCACTGATTACTGTATAAATGTCACTGGCAGGGAAGGGGTTAACACTAGGGGGCGATCAAGGGATTAAGTGTTCCCTAGGGAGGTGTTTATAACTGTGGGGGGGGGGGGCCTGACTGGGAGTAGAGATCACTAGGAACAGCAGATCTCTCTCTACTACCCTGACAGAAACGGGGATCTGTCTGTTCACATAGACAGATCCCCATTCTGGCTCTCTGAGGAGAAAATCGCAGGTCGCCAGCAGACATCGCGGCCGCTGGCCACGTGCATCGGTTCCAGCGTCACGCCCCCTAGAGCTCTTAAAGCGGCCGACATACACCTAGGGAGATTCGCGCAGCCGTGCCAACCTGACGCAGTATAATGACGGCGGTGGGCCGGCAAGCAGTTACAACTTTGCTGTTTATTTCTTCTTACTACCATAACCTACCACAGAAGAAGAAAAAAAAATGTTCTCCTGCTCCTGGCGATCGCAGTGATACCACGTATGTGTATGTTATTTGTTTGTACCCGTAGCACAGCCCAGAAACAATAGCAGGAATTTTTCTTTTTCTTTTTTTATCCTACCTAAAACACACTGATGCTATCAATTTTTTTTTTTTTTTAATCCTGTCCAAAATATACCGACCATGACCTTTGCCCCTGACCTTTACCATTGACCCTTACCTAGCACTGACCTAGATCAAACATTGATCTAGGTATGTTTTTTTTATTTTTTATTTTATTATTATTATTACTATTATTTTATTTACATTTTTTTTTACACACACTTTTTTTTCTCTGCAAGGAGAGAGAAAGATACAATGTATCTTTCCTTTCCTTCAAAGAGAGAGAGAGAAACCCAGGGGCGGGCCTCACACTGACTGATCACTGTAATAGCCAATCAGTGGTTACCACAGTGATCAGGTGACGCGGGAGCTGGGATTTCCAGGTCCCGATCATTAGTACGAGACGCCGGTCTCTGTGCTGGGAGCGTGTTGTGCGGCACACTCCAAGCACAAAGACATATACACAGCTATGGTAAAAAAGCTCAGCTCAGTGAGGCCGCATATATGCGTACTGTCAGCATCAAGGGGTTAAAATAGATATCTAGACTGACTCACCTACCTGATCCCCCGAGCCATCGTAGCTGTACGTCAGCTCCTTTAATTGGGATAGCAGGCGCGCGCGTGTGCCCGCTGCACTGTGAGGGTGCTGATGCTCGTGACTGGCGGTCGCAATGACCACCAACCACGAGCGATTCCGGGCACGAGGGGCCGAACAGGGACGTAAACACGCAAATCCCTGTTCTGTTCTGTGAGGAGAGGAGAGGCAGATTGTGAGTTCCTAATAGCTAGGAACCACGATCTCTCATCTCCTCTAGTCAGTCCCCTCCCCCTACAGTTAGAACACAAACTAGGGAACACAGTTAACCCCTTGATCGCCCCCTAGTGTTAATCCCTTCACTGCCAGTGACATTTACACAGTAATCAATGCATTTTTATAGCACCGATCGCTGTATAATTGTCAATTGTCCCAAAAAAGTGTCAAAAGTGTCCGATGTGTCCGCCATAATGTCGCAGTCCCGATAAAAATTGCGGAATGCCGCCATTACTAGCAAAAAAGATAATAATAATAAAAATGCCATAAATCTATTCCCTATTTTGTAGACGCTATAACTTTTGCGCAAACGAATCAATATACGCTTATTGCGAATTTTTTTTTTTTTAAATATGTAGAAGAATACATATCGGCCTAAACTGAGGAGAAAATTTGTTTTTTTTACATTTTTTGATGGGGATATTTATTGTAGCAAAAAGTACAAAAAAGTAAAACACAATGCAAAAGATATACAACAAAAACTATAGTCAAAAACAATAGTTATGCCACTGACCGCCTGGCCCAATACCCATCAGCCACCCAACAAATGGTGTTTTACCTGCGACTTGATGTTGAGCCAAATGGAGAAAATGGACACTAGGCCGCACACAAAGGCACTCTTATTCACCAGACAGAGATCGGCCTTTTTTTGGCCCTGTACCTGGGCTCCTCGTGGCCAGCTTTTTTGTGTGCGGCCTAGTGTCCATTTTCTCCATTTGGCTTAACATCAAGTCGCAGGTAAAACACCACTTGTTGGGTGGCTGATGGGTATTGGGCCAGGCGGTCAGTGGCATAACTATTGTTTTTGACTATAGTTTTTGTTGTATATCTTTTGCATTGTGTTTTAACTGTACTTTGTTCTATGCAGTACCACATCTACCTCTTAATAAATATCCCCTGAAGAAGCCCTAAAAGGCGAAACATGTCAGGATACGTCACTCCATGCTATTGTTGAGTGACCATTTGCTCCATCGTTTAACTAGATGTGTATTTCTGTCTGCGTAACATATGTATAGCCAACATATATATATATTTTTAAATCTTTGTGTAATAAATTTTGATATATTTTTTTACATTTTGATGTATTGTCAGTAATTTTTCTGCGTGGCACCCTTAAAACCACCAAAATCCTCTTCCTGTCTACATATTTTTCAGGGATGTTGGTGCCACTTTTTTGACACTGTCGCCTATCCATACAAACTACTATTCTATTTTTTTCTATTCCTTTGTTTTCTATTCTATTTTTTTTTTTCTATTTTATTTTGTGTTCTGATCTGTTTTACTCTAATATATTATATTATTTTGATTTCTATTCTATTTCTTTATTTTTTATTCCTTTGTTTTCTATTCTATTTTTCTTTTCTCTTCGGCAAATTCTAATTTGATTTGAAAACTATTCAACATCGATTCGAAAACTATTCGAAATTCGATTAAAAAAAACTATTCAAATTTGTATTTCATCCAAAATTTGAATTCGTAATTTCAGATTTGTTTTAATATCATTACGATTGTAATTCAGAAATTCGGATACATCCGAAATTCCGAATAACGAAAAATGTTGTCAGTCTGGAATGAAACGAACCGCACATGTCTAAAAGAAACTAGCGTTTCATCCCTCTCCGTATTTTTCAGTTTTACTGCCCGGCTAAGTTCTATTATTGCAGCTGGACGGGGCCGTACACATGCTGCAGAAAATTGGACTTGCTTCTCAGAGTTTGGCATTCAGGGGGATTAGAATCACTCGACAAGGAGTGGAGGAACAGAAGGACTGGCTGGGAATTGTAGTTCCTCGTAGGATGGAAAGCTACATCCTTACTCATTGTTACAATGTATCATTTCCATGCCGCGTCCTCCTTCCCGCTGGCTCATTTATCCTTCATCTGTCTCCACTATAGACTGGCGAGCCAGTTCTGGGGGCCGGTAGGAATGTTCTGTACTCTACTGAGAAATGAGCCTTTAAATTACATCTGAGTCCAATCACTAAAATCTTTTATAACCTTTAATATGGTAATGGAATTTCTAAAGTCATTCTCAGACTTTTTTTATAAATGGTGTGTTCATTAAAACAATCCCCCTGGTGATCCGGCCATGAAGGTCCTTATTAAGACACTTACTGATATGGGATGACAACATTCCCCAATTGTGATCCTATGCTGTCACCGGGCTTCTGATGGAGACAACAAGCAGCCGTGCCAACATACACTAAATTACCAAAAGTATTGGGACGCCTGCCTTTACACACACATGAACTTTAATGACCTCCCAGTCTTAGCCCGTAGGGTTCAATATTGAGTTGGCCCACCCTTTGCAGCTATAACAGCTGCAACTCTTCTGGGAAGGCCGTCCACAAGGTTTAGTAGTGTGTCTATGGGAATGTTTGACCATTCTTCCAGAAACACATTTGTGAGGTCAGGCACTGATGTAGGACGAGAAGGTCTGGCTCGCAGTCTCTGCTCTAATTCATCCCAAAGGTGTTCTATCGTGTTGAGGTCAGGACTCTGTGCAGGCCAGTCAAGTTCCTCCACCCCAAATTGGCTCATCCATGTCTTTATGGACCTTGCTTTGTGCACTGGTGCGCAGTCATGTTAGAACAGGAAGGGGCCGTCCCCAAACTGTTCCCACAAAGTTGGGAGGATGAAATTGTCCAAATTGTCTTGGTATGCTGACGTCTTGAGAGTTCCCTTCACTGGAGCTAAGAGGCCAAGCTCAACCCCTGAAAAACAACCCCCCACCATAATCCCCCCTCCACACCATAATCCCCCCTCCACCAAATGATTTGGACCAGTGCACAAAGCAAGGTCCATAAAGAGATGAACATCTTTGGGATGAATTAGAACGGAGACTGTGAGCCAGGCCTTCTCGTCCAACATCAGTGCCTGACCTCACAAATACGCTTCTGGAAGAATGATCAAACATTCCCATAGACACACTCCTAAACCTTGTGGACAGCCTTCCCAGAAGAGTTGAAGCCGTTATAGCTGCAAAGGGTGGGCCAACTCCATATTGAACCCTACGGACTAAGACTGGGATGCCATTAAAGTTCATGTGCGTGTAAAGGCAGGTGTCCCAATACTTTTGGTAATATAGTGCATTGCCCACTGTTGTCACCATCACGAAACCTGAATGAACTGAGAAATACCAAGCAGCCATTGCTGGAGTGCATTTAGACATGTTTCAAGAGGCTTGAGAAAGTGGCTCTATGCCCCTAAACATGTTGCCACACTCACCCACATCACATGTGACATCATCACGCTCGCAGCGGCCGCCATCTTGGTTTTTACATACTGATGGTTCATCTGCTGGTTCTTCCTGGTGTGCTCTCTGCTATACTTTTTGGATCCTGGTATCTAAAATCACATCCATCTAAGGGGTCTGCTGTAACACCACTGACCACTTAGTAAACTGCCATTATACTGCCATTTGTATTGAGATTTAATAAATATTTCGCTTTCTTTCCTTTTTGGTGTTCACATCTTCTATAGTTAATAATGCTGAACACTTCATAAGGTGTCATAAGGTAACTCTTTTTTATAACACAAAGAGCGAAAAGCCAAAAAGTTTAGAAGTTCCCACACTCAAGGCACTGCCATCTTCAGACTTTGCACATGGCAAGTGAACATGGCCTCTCTTTAATCACATACTGTAGATCACCCACCTGTTTGACCTGACTGCTGTTGGCATACAAACATATACTTCACTCTGCATTTGGGCTTTTCTTATGAGTGGCATTTAGGGTCCAATATTATACACCTCTTCTTCTATATGTCCACAAGGTGGCTTATTTATGATGGCGATCACATTTTTCTATTCCTATTCACATACCACAGACCAAATACCTTATTCTTGATTTTAATATGCTACTGATCTCCAAACATCTATGCACCAAACACATTTGATGACTTTTGGCCTCTTTTGGAGCTATATGTTTTAAAAATATTGAATAGGAGATCCTGAAGAAGCCCTTATTTCGGGCGAAACATGTCGATCCAATTACTCTTTGTGAATCAAAATGAGCGTATTGTATGCTTATATGTAAAATATATAATCTTTTATAGAGCCTATACTCCTTTTGTTTTTAAATGTTTTTGTATAAATAAAATACTGATTTTATATGCTGTGATATTGACTGATTGTTCTAGGCACTTAAAAATCCCCATCTCCCAAGAGAAATTCATGCACCAAAAAAATAATAGTGGTTACAATGTCTAAGGCTGCCCATAGATGACTTGCTTTTTTTTTTGATCAGCCATAGGGATAGCGGTGTGTGCTCCAGCCAGGAGGGGTGACCTACTTGGGAGACATGACCCTGTGTTGGGAGGACCTCTTGTCCACAGGACTGGGAGAGTCAGTACAGCTATGCGAGTCCAGAGAGACTGAGGTGACTGTTGAGTCCACAAAGGGGTCTGGATGAAGTCCTGTGTTCCTGAGAAGTGTGAGAGAACCTGGGGTGCTTGAAGAACCCTATCTGGGGACCATGGGGGGGCTTGTACAGCAAGGTGCTGTGATAAAGGGCTAGGGGAGCCTCAAGAATCCATGGTCTGGGAGACAAAGAGAGCAGTGGTGCTACTGGCAAAGGAGCCAGGTGGGTTTTTTTGGGGGGGTTTTTTTGCAGACGTTTGTTTTGTGAAGTTGAAACCCTTACGTGGGCAACTTTGGATAGAACTTTTTGTTTAATAAAAGTGGGCTGCCATGCCCTTAAACACAGTTCAGACTGACATGGACTTACTTGAAAACCATTCACTACCTTTGAGCTAATTAACCCTCACATCACACTACCAATAGTGTTGTAGTAATGTTTGAACGGGGTGTCTGGATTCTGGACTGGTGGCTTCTTCACATCAAAGGATTAACACACTTTCATTGGTTTGTGATGCAACTGAATGGATGGAGATGTAACAACCTCCTAGTGTAGGCACATTTAGTTTTTGGCTCCTTCTGTAATCAAGGGAGCAGTGATAATTTTCCTGGTCTGTCCAGGGTTTTACAGCCTGAATATTTATTAGGTTACAAGCAATCCCTGGAGATCAGTGTCCACAAGGGGGCTGTAATGGTGATAAATAGTCTGATGGACTGGAGAACTGGAGAGTGCGATTTTCTCAGGAGGGTTCCACAACAGGTGGGGCTGCTGCCCTCAGGCAGCCCATGGACTGTACAGATGCTTAGGACAGGACATTAAAAACAATCAGCCTGAATATTTATCAGGTTCCAGCCAATCCCACTGGAGTAGTGCCCATAAGGGGGCTGGAATGGTGATAAATAATCTGAAATGGACTCCTTTTTCCTAGGAGGGTTCCTGAGTCAGAGGTGCTGCATCCTTTAGGTAACCCATGGACTGTACATTTGCTCTAGAGGCCTCAGCAGTGTCAGGGCTGAGGGCCTGGATGAACTTTGCTTGGAGCTGATTGTAGAACCTGACCACAGGAGATCAGGTCTAGAGAGGTGCCATCTCACTCACTGGACCGTGTCTAGAGGAAGCTGGAAGGTGGCAGGTGTCATAGGGACTTTTGAGTAAAGACCCTGAACTGATTCCTGTGACTGTGTTCCTGAGATTGCACCGGGGATCAGAAGTGGTGGGGAGGCGCAAGGTAATCAGATGCAAAAGACTTGCCTTATGGTCTCCAGCTGTGGGACCTTAGACTGCTCAGACATTTGCCTCATGGTCCCTAACTGTGAGATAATAGACTATCCAACCCCTACAATTACTCAAGGAGAAGATTGTTCTATCATTACTGAATAATGGTTTTGGAAAATCCCATGGCCTAACCTCCCTCCTGTTAAAGTTTCTTCAAGTAATAAATACTGAAAAAGACATCCCCTAGACCGCTTTATTATAGCTGGAATGAGTGGACTGGTGCTTGGCTGGGCACTTTTGGTGAAGAACCAGCTAGTACCAGCGGCCCCTACGGGGTTAGCACTACACAGATAATAATTTGATTCCAATGTAAGATCAAATGGAAGACTCTACGAAAGAGCCTACATGTTTTCGGGGGCCAGAACTCACCACCTTTTTTCCTGGGCATAAGGATGGGGAATTTTTGCTTTGATGAAGGCTTCATAACCGAAAAGCGTCAGTATATAGCCTGTACCCGTGTATCCGTGTAACAAATAAACAAATCCGAGTTGCCAGCCTTCAGCCCCTGTGGGGCCTGAACGCCCTGGCTAGAGCACCAGATCACAGTTCGTGGACTCTTATATTGGCAGTGGAGCTGGTTAACATTTTGTTTCTTATAAGGATGGGGAATGGTTTAAATGGACTGAACTAGATTAAAGATACATTATAATAAAGGGCAGTATTTCCCAGAAGATGGTTGTAGCAGCATATTACAGGACAGCAGCCATCAATTCTTCCATGATGACTATTGTGCGTTCTTTGTTCTGATACATTGCAGCAAAGTTTTCTTTTTATCACATGAATAATCCTGTCCTGGCACAGATGGAAATGGGGCCCCTGTTCTCCGACACAAAGGCCTTACTCTCCATCTAGGAAAAAAAAGCTTGTGAGCTTTTCAATAACGCCGATCGGCGAAAAGGTCACTTCGCTCTAAAAGGGAATTTCATCCTTTTATTTTTCTCCTTCTAGACGTCTAAGTGCGTCCTCTCTCTGGAGACGTGGTGGGCTAATTAATAGGATAATGGGCTAATCATAATTGTTGCATCAATGGTGCCTTAAATATTCTTCTTAAGTGCCACTTAACGAAGGTGTATTGAAGATGCAATAAAAGTGGCTCAGTCACCCAAGAAATACCATGGCTGCCATTTTATATTCAGTGATTTGGGAGCGCTTTATGGTGTATTAGTGTAAGATGTGATCATATCTCATAGGGAAAGATCTGACAGAGCCAGCTCACCCAACCACCGGTCATGAATCCTTCACCCAAACTCGAAGAGCCCATTCACACCTTCCCAGCCCATTGCAATACATAGAAGTGCGTGTGTATACATGAGTTCTGTGACACATTAACATGTGTTGTGTTAAGTCATTGTGTTAAAGGGTAATTCCACCTTTACACCTAAAAAGGAAAGATGAATTAATTAACACCCTTCCTACTCCTCCAGTCCCCACTGCATTTATGCCAAGACTCATCCGCCACCCATGTTTGCTGGTGAAGTATAATGCCAGCAATGGCAGGTGACCATTGGTCAGCAAAGTAACTGGACAGCACTAACCAATGAAAGTATCTTACATTGAGTGTGCTGTCTAATGACTGCTACTAGTCGTTAAGGAAGAAAGAGAGAGAGAGAGAGAGAGAGAGAGAGAGAGAGAGAAAGGAAGAGAGAGAGCGTGAGAGAAAGAAATAGAGAAGGAAAGAAAGACAGAGAGAGAGAGAGAGGTTCTGCCACGCCCATACTCCTGCCAAATCATGGCCACTTATGAAAGAAAAAAAGAAAGGAAGAAAGAAAGAAAAAAAGAAAGAAAGAATTTTGGTTCTGCCACGCCCATTCTTTTGCCAAATCATGGCCACTTATCCACAGAAAGAAAGAAAGAAAGAAAGAAAGAAAGAAAGAAAGAAAGAAAGAAAGAAAGAAAGAAAGAAAGAAAGAAAGAAAGAAAGAAAGAAAGAAAGAAAGAAAGAAAGAATGAATTAGGTTCTGCCACGCCCATTCTCTTGTCAAAACATGGCCACTTATCCACCACCAGAAAGAAAGAGAGAAAGAGAGAAAGAGAGAAAGAAAGAAAGAAAGAAAGAAAGAAAGAAAGAAAGAAAGAAAGAAAGAAAGAAAGAAAGAAAGAAAGAAAGAAAGAAAGAAAGAAAGAAAGAAAGAAAGAAGTTCTGCCACACCCATTCTCTTGCCAAATCATGGCCATTTATCAAAGAAAGAAAAAAAAGAAAGAGTTAGGTTCTGCCACGCTCATTCTTTTGCCAAATCATGGACACTTATCCATCACCAAAAAGAGAGAGAGAGACAGAGAAAGAGGAAGAAAAAAGAAAGAAATTAAGTGTCACGTACCTGGTGGGCAGACCCTGGTCTATGCAGAGGAAGGCCTCTGACTCGGGGCCCCTGGTAGAGTATACAGGTGGCACAGGAGTGCAGAGTTGCATGAGTGCCGGTAGACGTGCTTGCTGTTGGGCTGCTGGTGGAGTAGTACGCCGGATGGCAGCAGATCTCCCAAGGGCAGGAACAGGCTGGTACTTTAGCCATAGAGCAGGCTTCAGTGGCAGTTGGACAGATGCTATCAACTTGGTAGCTCCGAATAGACTGGAGACTGGAACATAAGCAGAGTCAGACAAGCCGGGTCTTACACAAAACGATCAGATCAAGTACAGATGCGGAGGCAGGAGAATGGTTAAAGGACAAGCCGGGGTCGATGCAAGTCAGTAATAGGAATAGTCAAGAACAAGCGGGGTCAGTATTTGAAGAATGCTGTAGACGAGACAGCACTGATCCTGGGTGCTGATCCAGCTTAAAGAGCCTATTTGATGCCCTTATATGTTACAAGATTTTCATTCTGGCCCATGCACATATGCGTTAGCATGCACTAACGCGCCTCTATTTCCAGATATTCGGGGAACAAGGATTTGTCTGCTGCTATTATTCTGTCTTCTGACAGAGTCGTCCTGAAAAAAGAAAAAAATAATGAATTAAGTTCTGCCACACCCATTTTCTTGCCAAATCATGGGAAAGAAAGAAAGAAAGAGAAAGAAAGAAAGAAAGAAAGAAAGAAAGAAAGAAAGAAAGAAAGAAAGAAAGAAAGAAAGTCTGCCACACCAATTTTCTTGCCAAATCTTAGCCAAGGAAGAAAAAAAGAAAGAAGGAGAGAAAGAAAGAAATAAAGAAAGAAAGTCTGCCACACCCATTTTCTTGCCATGGTCCCTTACCCACCATTGCCCAGGACTTTACTTGCAATTCTAGGACTGTTGCAGTGTCTCCTTATCAATATTATATTATTATACTATCTTCTTCCAACTCTTCCTGCATCAGCATTACAGTCTAAGACCGACGTGGACATCCCCTTTATGTTTTTTTATATTAATACCTGTTCCTATATCTTGTATTTACCTCTGTGTATGTCAGATTGCTTCCTTCCAGCCTCATTAAAGATTTTCCTCCTGTATGACTCTCCTAGAATGACATCACAGGGTGGAAGGCGCAGTTTTCATTCACAGAAAAGTACGCCGACCTGCCACATCTGGCTTCGCTAATTTTTAAGATTCATAGAGAAATTACATTTTGATTCCTCCGAATAATAGGACCAGCCTGCGTGTTATAGGATGTCTCCGCATTGCCATGGAAACAGAGGCAGGCGTTTTAATTTGTATATTATCTCTTCATTAATGGTAAAGGGGAAAAAAAAACTCTTTCGGTAAACAATATAATTATTCGGCACAGAACATTAACGTTGCATAATGCAAGGAAATGCTACAGACGTGCTGAGACGAAGTGCGATATTCCTGACATGACAGACGGGAAGAAATTACTTTTCTAGCACTCCTGGAAATTGCTTTTGAATTTGGTGTTGGCAGGGGCAGCAAAGGTTCAGTCCTGAGCCCCCCTCCTCCGGCTGAGCTGTGGTATAGTCCACTGTTTTTTTAGAGGTAAAGTCCATTTCTTCCTTTAACCAGTTCCAGTCCGGCCAATTCTGACATTTCTTTCATACATGTAAAAAATCTGCATTTTTTTTTGCTAGAGAAAAACCTCAAACAATATATATTTTTAATCAGGCACCCTGGAGAATAAAATGGCTGTTGCATTTTTTTTTTTTTTTGTTACATAATATTTGTGCAACAGTTTATCACAGGGGTATTGAGTTAGAATTCAAGGAGGTCCAGTCACTAAAATTTTCTTCCAGCCGAGGTCCAGAACCTCTAGTTTGTGTTATGGATTGTGCTCATTGTATGTCTGTCAAAAAATGAGAAATGGACAATTTCCATAACATTTCAACACATCAGAGTGCCCCTTTACATCAGATGTCCCCATCAGAGTGCCACCATCAGATAGCAGGTGTCACCATCAGAGAGCAGGTGTCCCCATAAGAGTGCCCCTTTACATCAAGTTAGCCTATCCGTACCCCTTTACATCAGGCATGACTATCAGTACCCCTTTACATCAGGTGTGTCTATCAGTACCCCTTTACATCAGGTGTGCCCATAAGAGTTTCCCCATCAGAAAGCAGGTGTCCTCAGCAGAGAACCCCCATAGAGCAGGTCTACCCTTCAGAGAGCAGGTGTCCCCATAAGAGTGCCCCTTTACATCAAGTTAGCCTATCCATACCCCTTTACATCAGGCGTGACTATCAGTACCCCTTTACATCAGGCATGACTATCAGTACCCCTTTACATCAGGTGTGTGTATCAGTACCCCTTTACATCAGGCATGACTATCAGTACCCCTTTACATCAGGTGTGTCTATCAGTACCCCTTTACATCAGGTGTGTCTATCAGTACCCCTTTACATCAGGTGTGCCCATAAGAGTTTCCCCATCAGAAAGCAGGTGTCTTCAGCAGAGAACCCCCATAGAGCAGGTCTACCCTTCAGAGAGCAGGTGTCCCCATCAGAGAGCAGATGTCCTCATCAGAGTGTCCCCATCAGAGAGCAGGTATGCCTATTAGAGTGCTTCCATAGAGCAGGTGTCCCCATCAGGGGGCAGGCGTTCCCATCAGAGAGCAGGTATCCCTATCAGAGTGCCCCCGGTAAACAGGTGTCCCAATCAAACTGTTCCCATCAGAGGGCAGGTGTTCCCATCAGAGTGCAGCTGTCCCCATCAGAGTGTCCCCATCAGAGAGCAGGTGTCCTATATCACAATGCCCCATAGAGCAGGTGTCCCCATCTGAGAGCAAGTGTCCCCATCAAACCAGGGACGTGCAGTCAAAGAAGGCAGGTGTGGCAGAGCCTCACCTGCCATGAACATAAAAAAAAGTGATCGAGCTTCGGGGGTCATAGCTAGCTGAAGTCCTACCCCATCACCGGTCAAAATTTGGGGCTCCTACGATCTATGGTTCCAGAGATATGTGCTCCTTGTGCAGCCTGTCAGAAGCTACATACGGAGCGACCAGTTTAAATACAATCTGGCACACTCTGTTTGCAGCAGACTGAGAGGATGAGCTCACAGTGCCTCTCCTCACTTCTTGTCAGAGGCCCTGAGCTCAATGGACAGCTTGGAGTCTTGGACCAATGGTAAAGCACCATTGGCCCAAGATGTCCAATAAAAATGCTGCAGTGGAGGCACGCCTCTCACTGCAGTGTCATAGAAGGGGGTGTGTGTCTAAAAGACACACGCTCCCTTCCAGCCCCCTCAACTACAAAGAAAAAACATGTGTTTTAGGAGATATTCAGTATATGTGCTGCTGCCAACGTCACCAGCGCATGAGCACTGAAGAAACGGACCGCTTGTGCCGTGACCAGCGGCTCCCGCATGGGAGCGATGTCATCGCGGCTCCGGCCAATCAGAGTGCTGGAGCAGCGAACCTGGAAGTAACTCCGGTGGAAGGTGTTGGCCGTGTACTCGGAGTGCCAACGCCGATTCAGGGCATCGCTCTAAGGTAAGTACAGGTATTACCTTACTGCTACTGGCTCATCATGCCTTTGTCTTGCGGGGTTTGTTTTTTGTTTTTTTTCTGAGGTTTACAACCTCTTCAAGAGGTAGAATGAGAATCTGCTGCTGTTGAAAAGGTACAAGCTAAATCATATATTATTATGCTATATGTTATAATATAATAATTTATTATTTATCTATTTACTGTGAAATTACTGTTTGGAAGTTATAACTTTTTTGTATATTACAATTATTTGTATATTACTTACTTATGGTAATTTATCCCTTACCACCCAGGCCAATTCTGACACTTGTAAAAATCATCATTTTTTGCTAGAAAATTACTCAGAACCCCCAAACATTATATATATATATATATATATATATATATATATATATATATATATATATATATATATATATATATATATATATATATATAATTTTTAAGCAACCACCCTAGGGAATAAAAAGGTGGCCGTTGCAACTTTTTATGTCACATGGTATTTGCGCAGCAATTTTTCAAACGCGTTTTTTTTTTTTGGAAAGAAACTTTTATGAATAAAAAAGAAAAAAAAAAACACAAAAGTTAGATTTTTTTTGTATAATGTAAAAGATGATGTTGCGCCGAGTAAATAGCTACCTAACCCTTCACCTTTTAAAAATTGCGTACACTTGTGGATTGGCGCCAAGCTTCTGTATTTAAAAATCTCCATAGTCGAAGCTGTAAAATTTTTTTACAGGTTACATGTTTAGAGTTACAGAGGAGGTCTAGTGCTAGAATTATTGCTCTCGCTCTAACGATCGCGGCGTATGTAACCTGTGTATATCTGGCTCTGATACTAGCCAGCGAGCAGGGCGCACAGGTGACATCATTGGTTGGTGGGCCTTCAGCGGCACTAGCAACCAATGACGGTAGTGCAGTGGGGATCTAACACTGCAGTCTGGAGGCCTGACGGTCCGGACTGGAGTGTCACGTGGTCCGGATGTGGACCGCGGTCCGCCATTTAATGAAGGCTGGTTTATGAAATGCAAGTTTTTGGTGAACACAAACATAATATAAAACCCAATTTTTTGATAAAACATAAAATATGATATTAATCTGTGGAGGACAGGCTTGTCCGTTTCATTCATGCCATTGTATGTACGTTCCTATGCGTGTGTGCGCTCAATTCCCGAAAACAAGTTCATGCGCATAAGCCTTATGGTTGCCATGATCTTCCACAACATGTTCCTGACATGCCGAAATTTTGCTCTTTGGTCATGGAGTATAGTTGATGTTGATAGGAAGGCGGTTTGGTGCTCAGATGAAGAAGGAATTTTAGCATAGGACAAAAGCCAGTGTTCCAGCTTGAAAATACTTTTCCTTCTGACCGAAGTTTTACTTTAATCCCAACACTTATCTGCCCACTGCTCCTCGTACATCCCGTTCTAACTGCCTGGAAGAGACGAATAACCCAGCTGACTTTCCTTTGTATCCTCCGCAGCTCTCTCATTAAAATTAATGATGTGTATTGATATTGCGAAGCATCACTTAGACGCTCACTGTGAGGAATTAGGCTACAAATTATTGTAAGGCAACAAGTTTTCCAGCAAAGGCGAAAAATATCACCCACTCAGAGGCACTTCTCTGACAATGGGACGTTAATTAGGAAGCTTAGAAGTCGAACTCATCAAGGCTGCTAAGGGATGAAACGCCCATTTGATGTCCATACAGTTCTCTGTGAGCTGAGAAGGTACCCGACCTACAATTGTGTCACAGTTCAATCATAATATCTGTAACTTTCACTTTTTGTAACCCTGTGCCAGTTTATAATTAGGAGGAGTCTTTTAATACGTACACTATCAATAGCACACGTATACATCATACAAAGATATTGTAGACGATTGTGCACTTATAACCTTGTAGTGGCAGTTTAGTGAAGACCCTTTTCTGGTCCACCATGACTGTGCCCCTGTGCACAAAGCCAGCTCCATAAAGACATGGTTTGACCAGTATCCTGCACAGAACCCTGACCTCAAAACTACTGAACACCCTTGGACCCCAACCCTACTGAACACCTGTGGACCTCAACCCTTCTGAACACCTTTGGACCCCAACCTTACTGAACATCTCTGTACATCAACCCTACTGAACACCTGTGTACCTGCCCCCTATTGAACACCTTTGAATTTCAACCCTACTGAACACCTTTGGATCTCAACCCAACTGAATACCTTTGGACCCCAACCCTACTGAACACCTGTATACCTCAACCCTACTGAACGCGTTTGGACCTCATCTCAACTCAACACCTGTGAACCTCAACCCTACTGAACACCTTTGGACCCCAACCCTACTAAAGACCTGGGTACCTCAACCCTACTGAACACCTTTGGACCCCAACCCTACTGAACGCCTTTGGACACCAGCCCTACTGAACACTTTTGGACGTCAACCCAACTGGACACCTGTGAACCTTAACCCTACTGAGCACCTTTGGACCCCAACACCATTGGGATGAATTTGAACACTGATTGTGACCCAGGTCTTCACATCCAACAGCAGTGCCTGACCCCACAAATGGGCTGAAATTCCCACAGACACCCTCTAAGGACATTGTAGACTATTGTGCTCTTCTAACCTTATGGTAGCAGTTTGGTGAAAAGACCCTTTTCCGTTTCAGCATGACAGTGCCCCTGTGTACAAAGCCAGCCCTGAAAAGACATGGTTTGACCAGTGTGGTGTGGAGAAACATGAGTGTCCTGCACAGAGCCCTGATCTCAACCCTACTGAACAACTTTGGACTCCAACTCTACTGAACACCTTTGGACCCTAACCCTACTAAACACTTGTGTACCTCACCCCAACTTTTATCTGATGTTGTGTGGTATAAATTCTGGGTGAACTTACAATAAAGTCAGTTCCAGTTTGCACCTAAGCTAGTGTAGTCCAGTTCTTGGCTGACATTCTCAGCTTTAATACCTGGTCCCTGGTTCCAGAGTGGAGGAAGCTGTATCTTGACGGAGGCACCCAGGTAGGAGTAGATTGCCACCTCATCCCTTTGAACACCTTTGAATTACACAGGTCCTGAGGCTAATTAAATGCACATAATGCACCAAGTGAGTTTAATTACCACCTTAATCAGCCACAGAACCTGTGTAATTAATATGTGTTCGGGTTTAAAGGGATGAGGTGGCAACCATACGTAGGAGTGCCAGGTGGTCCGTTACAGATCTTTGTTATAAGATTCTGCTTGTAATGGCTGTCTCTGTCCTCCTACTCTGTCATTAACCTGGGCAGCTCACATTCTGGGAGTGTCCTTTCAACAAATCTATGCTCATACACAGCGGCTCACAACTGGTCCACTTCTACCACCAGCTGACAGTTGTAATTACTGGAATGTCAGTTTCCTTTACATTTTAAATTTAAAAGATTTGGAGATTTGGATCTGGAGATCAGAGCTAGAAATGTCACTAAGGAGATCTCACTATGGGAGCTTCTAGGAGGTACAAGGACCTGACGATGGAGACTGAGTCTTACTTAGAGTCGAAACATCATTGTTGAGTGGACTTACCCTTTAAGGAATGCTTTTCATAGTTTTTTCTGATAGTTTTCTTCCTGCCCCACTCAGCAGATTGTACAAAGGCAGCATTGCTTTTCCCTTCATCAAGCCTAACGAGATGGTTCTTCGTAACATACACTTAATTAGTGTTGAAACAGAGTCTGCAGGCTGGGATTCCGGGTCAGCAGGTTGTGGCGTATTGTGTTCTCCACTCAATACTTCGCAGTGCAGGTCCTGCAGATCTCCTTCCAGTAAACACTGATTTTGTCTTCCAAGAATTCTTTGTATAAAATTACGACCTCAACATTCCCAGCGCTGCTGAGATTACAATGGAACGTCGGTTTGCTTAAAAAAGTGAATTGGTAATGCGGGTCATTAGAAGAAAACGTTACGCTCTTAAAGCTTGACGTTACTTTAGAAAACTCAGCAGATTCAACAGATACATAATATTTGTTTGTTTGCTTATTTATTTGTTTGTTTAACCACTTGACCTCCGGAAGGTTTTACCCCTTGCTATTCAGCACTGCGCTACTTTAACACCTTCCTGGACCTTTCCTCCTTCGGACTGGATGTCATTTGACGTCCTCTCAGAAGGGGCTGCTCGAGCGACCGTGGGGCCGAGCACCAGTGTGTAGACTCCTGATGTCTCACTTTTGAGACAGAGAAAAGGGACTGAGGATGGAAATTCCCCAGTCCCTTTTTTCTGCAGCCAAGTGGCAGGGGGAATCTGCCCAGCACAGGGTCATTAGGGTGGGCCCAGGCACACCTGGCACACCCTGTGCGCATGCCCATGGTAGCATGATAAAATCCAAATGAGATACATTACATTAGACCGTCTATACAAAGCAAGAGGCATCCAGATATGTCCGACATGTTTCGTGGATAAAACCACTTCCTCAGGGGCGGGTGCATCTAAGTCTGTAAAAAGGATATGGATGAGCCAATATGATATGTTATAAACCCATATATCCAATTCTGTAAAATCCAAAAAATTGACTGTAACATGTCGGGCATATCTGGATGAATCTTGCTTTGTATAGACGTTCTATTGGCATTTGTATTTTATCATACTACCTTTTTTTTCAAGTTACACGGAACATGGAGGACGATTGTTTTATGCCACATTATGCAATGTACTTTTATGTTATGATCTCTCTTCATGACAATGGTCTGTAACATGTATTTTGTATGTTCACCAATTTTTGTAATTGATTACGATATTATGCTACGTTATTTATTATCCAGATAATAAATACATATTATCTTTATTATCGACTAATTTTTTCATTTTTTAGCCATTTTTTTACTGAACATGCCTTAAAGTCCCAACTTGCTGTATTTGTATATTGAATTTAGGGATGGCGACGTATAGTTCCATGCGTTTCATTTAAAGTCCCAAACTTCCCCCTCCCCTCTCCTATAAATTTTAACTTTCTGTTCTAAACATATCTAATCAATAAAATCAAATTTCTTTGTAAATTTAGGCCAAAATGCATTCTGCTACATTTCTTTATTTAAAAAAAAAAAAAAATCCTAATAAGACCCCTTTTACACTGAGGCGCTCAAAAAACTGCCCGTAAAACGTCAGGCGTTTTTGCGGCGCTAGTGGTGCGCTTTTTTTAAGGTCACGTGACAAAGTGACCTTAAAAAAAAAAAAAAAAAAAAAGAACCATTTTGCGGCGCTTTTCGAGTGCTTCCCATTTATTTCAATGGACAGGGGCGTTTTTGAGGCATTTTTTAAAGCGCTCTGAACATGCCCCCCACAGATGCTGCTTGCAGGACTTTTTGCACTGCCCCAGTGTGAAAGCATTCATTGAAATGAATAGGAAGCAGTTTTCAGCCAAAAAATCCTGAAAAGCGCTTCAGTGTGAAAGGGGTCTAAGCAGTGGCGGCTGGTGTTTTTCTTTGGGGGGTGGAGCGGCAAAACACCCCCCGGGCGGCCGGTGGAGAAGCACTAGCACAACTCCCCCCCGGGCGGCTGGCGGAGCGGCACTAGCACAACCACCCCACTCCCAGGCAGCTGGTGGCGCGACACTAATGCCCTGTACACACGGTTGGATTTTCCGATGGAAAAAGTGCGATCGGATTGTGTTGTCGGAAATTCCGATCATGTGTGGGCTCCATCTGAATTTATTTAGTCAGAATTTCCGACACACAAAGTTTGAGAGCAGTATATAAAATTTTCCGACAACAAAATTCCATTTAAATTCCGATCGTGTGTACACAAATCCGACGCACAAAGTGTCGCGCATGCTCAGAATAAATTAAGAGACAAAAGCTATTGGCTACTGCCCCGTTTATAGTCCTGACATACGCGTGTTACGTCACCGCGTTCAGAACGATCGGATTTTCCCGACAACTTTGTGCGACCGTGTGTATGCAAGATAAGTTTGTGCCAACATCCGTAGGAAAAAATCAGATGGATTTTGTTGTCAGAATGTCCGATCATGTGTACAGGGCATAACACCCCCAGCAAACCCCCCCACCCGCTGTCTGTTGGTCGATTCTTACCCCATCACGGTGGCAGGTGGCGGGCTCCGGTGTCCTCCAGCGTGAGGCGGGCAGGTTTCTCGATGCCACTGGGACATGTGGCGAGGTCTGGAGGGTGTTGTGAGAGCTGCAGTAGAGTCCTTATGAATTGCGCTGGGCAGCCGAGGAGCGGAGCTGATTCAGAGTGCGGCAATCTTCCAGCGCGGTCGCTCCGGTCTGGTGACCTTAATTGTGGCGGGTTCGGGGAAAATGGCTCCGGTGTCCTCTCCTGGAGCAGCTTCAGCCTTGCGTCTCCTCTCCGCTCATCCTGGCGCTTGGCGTCCAATTGGATTGCCTGACGTTTTGGTCGATCGGGAAACGGGCGTCAGACCCGCTTGCTGATTGGCGGGGAGGAGATTTAGTGTGAAAGTAGCAAATTTTCATTCGCTAGTGTCACACAACTGGGTGGGCTCGGAGCGCAGTGCTCTGCGCACCGAGCCCACCCTTTTTTGAAGCCTATTAGACTCTCTAGCTCTAATATGGTGCTTCAAAAAAACACCCCGCCATTGCAATCCATATTGACATCAAGGGGCAATCAAGAGCCTAACGATGTGTAATGTGTGCTGATTTTACTAACAGATCTCATCGTCGTCCTCGTCGTCCCCCTGCTTTTCAGGGAGAAAAACAGCCAGATCCTGTACAGAGCCTGGCTGGGACCTGCTGACAAAATCCTGCTGTAGCCAGTGACAGCGTCTGTCAGGGGGCGCGCGCCTCTAAACAGGAAAAGGCTGGATGTAATACATGTCCGTAATCCAGCCTGCCTCTGCTGGCCGCCAGCAGTAAATGTACAACGGGCGGACGGGAACTGGTTAATGATGTATTTATTTTTTATTGAAACATAAATTTATTTAATAAGTTCAGCCCTTGCCTTTGTACAGCCCATTGTGAAACAGATCACATTTAAATATGAAATCTTCACTCTGATCCACCTTTGTGCATATAGCAAAAAAATCCTTGTGCTGCCCTCCACCGGCTGTGCCCTCACCTTAAGGCTTAATAAAAGCACTCGTGACAGTAATCAATCCTCTTGGATACGCCTTCCTGATAGTTACCGGAGACCTCCACTCTCATCACCCACATGCAAAGCAAAACTTGCAATAGTGCTTTATCTTTTTATAAATGTATTAAACAATCATGCACCATATATTACACTCACATTTTCCATATTACAAATCAGCCTTTGTAACAAACGTCCTACGTGTGAAGACGATGGCGTCACCTTAGAACCGGCTCTGCAGCTCGGGTCGGCAGTGTTCCCTCCGGCCGTCAGGAAAGTTTGTCTCAGTGTGACGGACGGGGGGAACGCTGCCGACCCAAGCTGCAGAGCCGGTTCTAAGGTGACACCATCGTCTTCACACATAGGACGTTTGTTACAAAGGCTGATTTGTAATATGGAAAATGTGAGTGTAATATATGGTGCATGATTGTTTAATACATTTATAAAAAGATAAAGCACTATTGCAAGTTTTGCTTTGCATGTGGGTGATGAGAGTGGAGGTCTCCGGTAACTATCAGGAAGGCGTATCCAAGAGGATTGATTACTGTCACAAGTGCTTTTATTAAGCCTTAAGGTGAGGGCACAGCCGGTGGAGGGCAGCACAAGGATTTTTTTGCTATATGCACAAAGGTGGATCAGAGTGAAGATTTCGTATTCACAGCATCTATTTTATTAACTATATAATGGACTATCACAATGTTCACTATTTGATTGATTCCAAAATTAGGGTGAAATCAATTGACCTCCTAACAATTGGCCAAGGCAACTATTACTTGGCAAATAAATTTAATACCAACCCTGCCTAAACATCAGGGTGCTACACACATAATTGTGAAGTCGAAGGAAAATGAGAAATGGTTTTCAACATTTTTACAAATAAATATGTGAAAAGTGTGGCGTGCATTTGTATTCAGCCCCCTTTACTCTGATACCCCCAACTAAAATTCAGTGGAACCAATTGCCTTCAGAAGTCACCTAATTAGTAAATAAAGTCCACCTGTGTGTAATTTAATCTCAGTATAAATACAGCTGTTCTGTGAAGCCCTCAGAGATTTGTTAGAGAACCTTAGTGAACAAACAGCATTATGAAGGCCAAGGAACACACCAGACAGGTCAGGGACAAAGTTGTGGAGATGTTTAAAGCAGGGTTAATGTTATAAAAAAATATCCGAAGCTTTGAACATCTCACGGAGCTCTGTTCAATTCATCATCAGAAAATAGAAAGAGTATGGCACAACTGCAAACCTACCAAGACATGGCGGTCCACCTAAACTGACCGGCCGGGCAAGGAGAGCATTCATCAGAGAAGAGCCAAGAGGTCCATGGTAACTCTGGAGGAGCTGCAGAGATCCACAGCTCAGGTGGGAGAATCTGTCCACAGGACAACTATTAGCCATGTTCTTCACAAATCTGACCTTTATGGAAGAGTGGAAAGAAGAAAGACATTGGTGAAAGAAAGACATAAGAAGTCCTGTTTGCAGTTTTGTGAGAAGCCATGTGGAGGACACAACAAACATGTGGAAGAAGGTGCTCTGGTCAGATGAGACCAAAATTTAACTTTTTGGCCTAAAAGCAAAGTGCTATTTGTGGCGGAAAACTAACACTGCACATCACCCTGAACACACCATCCCCACCGTGAAACATGGTGGTGGCAGCATCATGTTGTGGGGATGCTTTTCTTCAGCAGGGACAGGGAAGCTGGTCAGAGTTGATAGGAAGATGGATGGAACCAAATACAGGGCAATCTTGGAGGAAAACCTGTAATGCTGCGTACACACGAGCAGACTTTTCGACCAAACTGATCCGACGGGCCAAATCCGGCGGACAATCCGACCGTGTGTGGGCTTCATCGGACCTTCAGTGGACTGTTTCTGTTGAAAATCTGACAGACTTTAGATTTGGAACATGTTTTAAATCTTTACATCGGAACTCCACCGGACCCAGTTCCTATCAAAAAACCCGCTCATCTGTATGCTAGATGAAAACCGACGCTAGGGCAACTATTGGCTACTGGCTATGAACTTTCCTATTTTAGTCCAGTCGTACGTCATCACGTACGAATCTGTCAGACTTTGGTGTGATCGTGTGTAGGCAAGTCTGTCCTTTCGAAAGTCCGTCGGAAGTCTGTCGAAAGTCCGTTGGAAAGACTGTCGCACCTTTGTTGACGAAAAGTCCGCCCGTGTGTACGAGGCATAAGAGTCTGCAAAAGACTTGAGACCAGGGCGGAGGTTCACCTTCCAGCAGGACAACGACCCGAAACATACAGCCAGAGCTACAATGGAATGGTTTAGATCAAAGCATATTCATGTGTTAGAATGGCCCAGTCACAGTCCAGACCTAAATCCCATTGAGAATCTGTGGAAAGACTTGAAAATTGCTGTTCACAGACGCTCTCCATCCAATCTGACAGAAGAGCTATCTTGCAAAGAAGAATGGGCAAAAATGTCCCTCTCTAGATGTGCAAAGCTGGTAGAGACATCCCCAAAAATACTTGCAGCTGTAATTGCAGAGAAAGGGGGTTCTACAAAGTATTGACTCCGGGGGGCGCCATACAAATGCCCCCCACACTTTTCACATATTTATTTGTAAAAAATGTTGAAAACCATTTATCATTTTCCTTCCACTTCACAATTATGTGCCACTTTGTGTTGGTCTAGCACATAAAATTCCAATAAAATACATTTACGTTTTTTGGTTGTAACATGACAAAGTGTGGAAAACATCAAGGGGTATGAATACCTTTTCCCAGGCACTGTATATATGCAAATGTTATTCTCACAAAAATATTGAAATGCCTAATTAGGCTTATTTTTGTGCTGACTGAGTGGAGAATTTTTTTGCTCTGGACTGACATCAGACGCGGACTCTCCTCTTAGCGCCGTCTCCAGATCCGCCGTGACTGGCAGCGAGTGGCCTCTTGCCCCCGGGGCCCACCAGCCGAAGCCGCACGCGGACAGTCTCATTGATCAGTGCTACATTTAGAACAGAGCCCCGGGCAGAGATAGAAGGGAACGCCGCGGCTCTGACACACACATTATTCTTGCCTGTCTGAGATTCGTTTTTAAGATTCTGCCGCAGTTCCCGGCCAGGTAAAGAGAGCCAGAAAATAAAATGAGGACGGAGCGCTGGGATTGGAGGATCGCGGTGATAAACATTCTCCCGGCTTTGTCTGTGGTGCCGCCATACAGTGATAGAAGTCGGGTTTTGGAAAATGTTCTTGTTTTTCCCAACATGATACTTCATGAGGACTCCACCCTAAACTGGCCTCATATGGGGTCTTCCCACCATAGGTCCGGACTCATCTAGACTTTTAAGATTTTAGAGCTGAACCAGGCACAAAAAAAAATGTAATTTATAAATATTCCTCAACAGCCACAAAGGATCTTCACTCACCGGACACTTTATTAGGTCCTCCTTGCTAGTACCGGGATGGACCCGCTTTTGCCTTCATTCTTGGTGGCATAGATACAACAAGGTGTTGGAAACGTTCCTCAGAGATTTTGCTCCATAGTGACATGATAGCATCACACAGTTGCTGCAGATTTGTCAGCTGCAATATCGTCGCAATATCGCAGTCTCGCTATAAGTCGCTGATCGCCGCCACTATGCAAAAAAAATTAAATATCTCATAGTTTGTAGACGCTGAAACTTTTGTGCAAACCAATCGATAATATAATAATACATATTGGCCTAAATTGATGAAGAAATTAGATTTTTTTTAAAAATTTTTTATTGAATGTTTTATAGCAAAACGTAAAATATATTGTTTGTTTTTTTTTTTCAAAATTGTGGCTCTTTTTTTTTTTTATATGTTTATATCGCAAAAAAAAAATATGTAGAAGAATACATATCAGCCTAAATTGAAGAAGAAGTTAGATTTTTTTACATTTTTTTATTGGATGTGTTTTATAGCAGAAAGTAAAAAAAAATATTGTTGTTTTTTTTTTGTTTTGTTTTTCTCAAAATTGTCGCTCTTTTTTTGTTTATAGCACAAAAAAAAAAAAAAATCGCAGAGATGATCAAATACCACCGAAAGAAAGCTCTATGTGTGGGAAAAAAAGGACATCAATTTTATTTGGGTACAGCGTCGCACGACCGCGCAATTGTCAATTAAAAGCAACGCGCCCTGAGCCCATCCAGCAAATCAATATTCGCTATTGTCTTCCTGCTCCCCCCCCCACGGCCAATCAGGAAGTGGGTCTGGGAGCAGGGGGGGAGGCACCGAGGAGGAGACGCAGGGGAAAACCTCCGAAGCTGCCTGCGGCCTGAATGGGGTAAGTGTGGGGCTCATGGGTGGACGGATGGGGCTAGCGAGCGATGGGTGAGCGATCGACCTGATCGACTGAGCAAGCGATGGGGGGGACAGACCGATCGAGCAACCGAGCGATGGAGGGGGTTTGACTGATCGACCGAGCAAGCGATGAGGGGGGAACTGACCGATCGACCAACCGAGCGATGGAGGGGGTTTGACTGATCGACCGAGCAAGCGATGGGGGGGACTGACCGATCGAGCAACCGAGCGATGGAGGGGGTTTGACTGATCGACCGAGCAAGCGATGAGGGGGGGACTGGCCGATCGACCAACCGAGCGACGGAGGGGGTTTGACTGATCGACCGAGCAAGCGATGGGGGGGACTGACCGATCGACCAGCTGAGCGACGGAGGGGGTTTGACTGATCGACCGAGCAAGCGACGGGGCGGGGGTTGGTGATGTTGGGACTGACTGATTGACTGATGAACGAATGGGGGGGGGGGGGGGGGTAGTTTGTTTGCCGCCCCCACCAAAAAATGGAGCACCAGACGCCACTGGCGCCCGCAAAGTTGTTTAATCACTTCTACCATTCTCAGGTATGTTTTATCCAAAAATATTTATTATATTGTGTTGTATTTGATTAATTTGATTGTATTTTTTACTGGAAATATAGATTTGTTAAACAGTAGAACAATTGTCACAATTATTATGACAAACAAAAAAAATGGCAACTGACACTATTTTATTCTACAGAGTCTCTTCTATCAGAAAATATTTGGTGATTTTAAGTAAACTTCAGTCCTAAAATGTGTGCAAAAAAATGAGAAAATGGCTCTGGCAGCAAAATCTAAAATCAGCCTCAGGGGGAAATGTGCATGTTATATAGAGAAATACTGAATATAAATATACAGTGTATATATATATATATATATATATATATATATATATATATATATATATATATATATATATATATATTATATATATATATTTATTTATTTTTTTATGCTCCGCATGTGATTGGTGCAGCACACCTTAATGCACATTTTTTTGCAATACTGCATATGGATTAAAATAACGCATTGATTGGGCTGAATATTCCGATTCTCTCATACCCCCAATTCACTGTCCTTCTTTAACTGCTTGCCAACCGCTTCAGGTAGATATACGTCGGCAGAATCACGTACCTGTACGTTGCCCTTTAAGAAGCGGCTTGCCCCTCCCCCCCACAGTTAGAATCACTCCCTAGGACACACTTAACCCCTGCAGCGCCCCCTCCTGGTTAACTCCTTCACTGCCAGTCACATTTACACATTTAGTAATCAGTGCATTTTTTTTCGCACTGACCACTGTTAAATGTGAATGGTCCCAAAATAGCGCCAAAAGTGTCCGATGTGTCCGCCATAATGTTGCAGTCATGATAAAAATCGCAGATTGCCGCCATTACTAGTAAAAAAAAAAAAATGAATAATAAAAATGCCATAAAACTATCGCCTATTTTGTAGACGCTATAACTTTTGTGCAAACCAATAAACGCTTATTGTGATTTTTTTTTACCAAAAATATGTAGAAGAATACATATCGGCCTAAACTGAGGGGAAAAAAACAAACATTTTTTTATATATTTTTTGGGGATATTTATTATAGCAAAAAGTAAAAAATATTGCTTTTTTTTTTCATATTGTCGCTCTTTTTTTTGTTTATAGCGCAAAAAATAAAAACGGCAGAGGCGATCAAATACCACCAAAAGAAAGCTCTATTTGTGGGAAAAAAAGGACGTCAATTTAGTTTGGGAGCCACGTCGTACGACCGCGCAATTGTCAGTTTAATTGACGCAGTGCCGAATCTCAAAAAGTGCTCTGGTCTTTGGCCAGCCAAATGTTCTGGGGCTTAAGTGGTTAACTTCTTGCCAACCGCCCCACGTACATGTACTGCAGGCAGGGTTGGACTGGGACAAATATTTGGCCCTGGACTTCATCCAGACTGGCCCACTTTAATTTTGAGTGTCCCCCCATCGGCGCCCCCTTTGATCAGAGTGTCCCCCCATCGGCGTCCCCCTTAGATCAGAGTGTCCCCCCATTGGCGTCCCCCTTAGATCAGAGTGTCCCCCCATTGGCGTCCCCCTTAGATCAGAGTGTCCCCCCATCGGCGCCCCCCTAGATCATAGTGTCTCCCCCATCGGCACCCCCTTAGATCAGAGTGTCCCCCCCATCGGCGCCCCCTTAGATCAGAGTGTCCCCCCCATCGGCGCCCCCTTAGATCAGAGTGTCCACCCTCGTCCCCCCATTGGCGCCCCCTTAGATCAGAGTGTCGCCTCCCCCTCCCACGTGTACTCAGTTCTGAAGGCAGCTTCTTGTTCCTCTCTCCAGTCATGTGACAAGTGATAAGGGGAGAGAGGAAGGAAAATCTGCCAGCTGTCTATCTCCCCCTGCAGGCTGGAGGGAGCAGAAAGCCTAATCCTCTCTCCAGCAAGGGTTGGCAGCTCCTTGGTGACAGGTGTGAAATCGCAATCACTCACTGTCAGTGAGGAGCGGCTCCAGTACTGCACCTGACCGGCCCACTGAGCCATCGGCCCAACGGGAAACTCCCGGTAGCCCCAATGGCCAGTACATGCCTGACTGCAGAGGGAGGTGGCTCCTCTGCGCAGAATCACGTACAGGTACACGATTCTGCACTTCCGGTAATTGAACACAGCAGCAGCCAATCAATGTCAGCCAATGTCCGCCGCCGGGACCCCGCCGATCATCCCCGAGAGAGGCAGAACGGCGGTCTGTCTATGTAAACAAGGCAGATCACCGTTCTGTTAGTAGAGAAGATAGAGACCCTGTGTTTCTGCTAGAGCTGCACCATTAATCAATTAATTTTTTTTTGATTAATTAAAGAGTAGAAATTGCGATCTTTTCCTCTTCCTGATCTTCAAAACAGCATGTCATGATCCTTTCTAACAAGTGCAGAGAGTTCTCACAACTGGAAAAAAAAATTCCAGGCAGCCTGCCAAGTTTTATTACAACACACCAATAAGTAGAAACAAAGTATCTTTTCATTCTTTTATCAAAGGAAAGAACTCTGGTGTGTAAATGAGGGAAGTTTAACCATTTAAAGACCAAACCTTTTCTGACATTTGTTGCATACAAGTAAAAATCTTTATTTTCTGCTAGAAAATTACATGGAGCACCCAAACATGATATATATATATATATACAGTATATATATATATATATATATATATATATATATATATATATATATATATTTATTTTAGCAGAGACCCTAGAGAATAAAATGGTGGTTGTTGCAATATTTTATGTCACACCGTATTTGCGCATCGGTTTTTCGCAATTTTTAAATACACTTTAATTAATAAAAGAAAAAACTAAAAAGTAAAGTTAGCTCAATTTTTTGTGTATAATGTGAAAGAAGATGTTACACCGCGAGAATCGTGATCTTTATTCTAAGCAAAAAAAAAAAATCGTGATTCTCATTTTAGCCAAAATCGGCTCTAGTTTCTGCTAAGCAGGAACACGGAGCTCTGCCTTCCCACAGTGAAAGCACCTCCCCCACAGCAAGCACTCCCTAGACACACATCTAACCCTTTGATCGCCCCTGAGGTTAAACCCTTCCCTGCCAAAGTCATTAGTACAGTGACAGTGCATATTTTTTAACACTGATCACTGTATCGGTGTGTCTCTGGTCCCCAAAAAGAGTGTCAAATGTGCCAGTTAGCGGGACTGTGTCCGATTTCTCCACCGCAATATCGCAGTCCCTCTATAAGTCACAAAAGTGAGTACACCCCTAAGTGAAAATGTCCAAATTGGGCCCAAAGTGTCAATATTTTGTGTGGCAGTTAGGTGTCCAATTTCTCCACCGCAATATCGCAGTCCCGCTATAAGTCGCTGATCGCCGCCATTACTAGTAAATAAATAAAAAAAATTCCATAAAAATATCCCATAGTTTGTAGACGCTATAACTTTTGCACAAACCAATCAATATACGCTTATTGGGATTTTTTTTACCAAAAATATGTAGAAGAATACGTATCGGCCTAAATTGAAGAAGAAGTTAGATTTTTTTACATTTTTTTATTGGATGTGTTTTATAGCAGAAAGTAAAAAAAATGTTGTTGTTTTTTTTTTGTTTTGTTTTTTTCAAAATTGTCGCTCTTTTTTTGTTTATAGCACAAAAAAAAAAAAAAAAATCGCAGAGATGATCAAATACCACCAAAAGAAAGCTCTATGTGTGGGAAAAAAAGGACATCAATTTTATTTGGGTACAGCCCCGCACGACCGCGCAGTTGTCAGTTAAAATAATGCAGTGCCATGTCGCAAAAAATTGCAAGGTCATGAAGGGGGGTAAATCTTCCGGAGCTGAAGTTGCACTTCAATGTGACTCTTCTAGTCTGGAGGCTGCAAGTGCCGATTCCTCTGAGTAATCACCAGACAGCGGCTGATTAGATGATTGCAGCAATCAACATACAGTACTCATACATTTGTACTGCTTATACAATATGGTGATAAGCAAAGCCTCTTTTGAAGTGGTTGTAAACCCTTCTATACACAGTATCTCACAAAAGAAAGTACACCCCTCACATTTCGGTAAATCTTTTCTTCTATCTTTTCATGTGACAACACTGAAGAAATGACACTTTGCTACAATGTAAAGTAGTGAGTGTACAGCTTGTATAACAGTGTAAATTTGCTGTCCCCTCAAAATAACTCAACACAGCCATTAATGTCTAAACCGCTGGCAACAAAAGTGAGTACACCCCTAAGTGAAAATCTCAAAATTGGGCCCAAAGTGTCAATATTTTGTGTGACCACCATTATTTTCCAGCACTGCCTTAACCCTCTTGGGCATGGAGGTCACCAGAGCTTCACAGGTTGGCACTGGAGTCCTCTTCCCCTCCTCCATGATGACATCACAGAGCTGGTGGATGTTAGAGACCTTGCGCTCCTCCACCTTCCGTTTGAGGATGTCCCACAGATGATCAATAGGGTTTAGGTCTGGAGACATGCTTGACCAGCCCATCATCTTTACCCTCAGCTTCTTTAGCAAGGCAGTGGTGGTCTTGGAAGTGTGTTTGGGGTCGTTATCATGTTGGAATACTGCCCTGCGGTCCAGTCTCTGAAGGGAGGGGATCATGCTCTGCTTCAGTATGTCACAGTACATGTTGGCATTCATGGTTCCCTCAATGATCTGTAGCTCCCCAGTGCCAGCAGCACTCGTGCAACCCCAGACCATGACACTCCCACCACCATGCTTGACTGTAGACAAGACACACTTGTCTTTGTACTCCTCACCTGGTTGCCGCCACACACGCTTGTCACCATCTGAACCAAATAAGTTTATCTTGGTCTCATCAGACCACAGAACATGGTTCCAGTAATCCATGGCCTTAGTCTGCTTGTCTTCAGCAAACTGTTTGCGGCTTTCTTGTGCATCATCTTTAGAAGAGGCTTCCTTCTGGGATGACAGCCATGCAGAACAATATGATGCAGTGTGCGGCGTATGGTCTGAGCACTGACAGGCTGACCCCCCACCCCTTCAACCTCTGCAGCAATGCTGGCAGCACTCATGGGGGTGGTTTGTTCGGCCAGTCGGTATGGGAGAGACCTGTCATCCATACTTGCAGGACTTTGGCATCAAAAGAAACACCTACCTTTCCAAAGATAATTAACAGAGTCCATAAGAGGACAATTTCCCGTATCATACCCCTCTTCCCCTGTAACACTGGCACATCGCCACCTACAGGTGGGAAGAATGCCTCTACCTACCTACATGCACATGAGCTGCTGAAAACAGAGCCCAAATGTCTTCCTTATCGGAGCTCAAAATGTTGTCTCCAGAATAGTCTCATTCCACGAAGCTGGTATTAAAAATCCCTATTCTGCTCTCAGCCGCCCTCCTTGCTGATTTCAGAATTTAGGAAAAAATATTTTGACTTTATTGCTCCCTCATATGAGGCTGCCCATCCTGGAAATGCACAGATCTGAATAAACAAGTCGGATATTCAAAGTTCCTGACGTTATTTTGGTAATCCTGCGTGATTCTGGCAGGCGGAGAGCCTTTCGTCTAGGAGAGCATTGTACTTTGCTGTGGGTGAAGATTATGCTCTGTTTCCAGTCACTTTATGTGCCAGTAACTCTGTCTGGAGATCTCTCCCTATTTATTATGTTATAAACCCCGCTACCGCCCTGAAAAAGTGCCGCTACGCGGCAGGAAAGTCAAAACGCCGGTATTCTTTCTTTTTTTTTAATCTTTAGAACGTAAAGTAGTCAATCTAGATGTAAACCAAATAAGCATGCTACTATGCCTTGTGCTGAAAGATGTGCGTCTTCATCAGAGGTTTAACTAGAACCTTCAGGGCCCCCGGTGCAAGACACCATGAGGAGCCTTCCAGTCGGGGGCCCTTTCCATTGGGAGGGCCTTTTCCTTTGGTCTGGATTTGAGTGCCACAGACTGCAATGCTAAATCACAAAAGTTGCAAGGAAATTGCAAGGAAGTCGCATGGACATCGCAAGCAAGCCACACGACTTTGGGGTCACATCAGTGGGACCCAAGCCTTACGATCCAGCAGCTGCCTTGGGCCCCCCACGGTGGCGGAATGCCAGGGCCCAGTCACAAGTGCAACCTTTGTGACCCTGGTAGTTCCACCACTGGTCTAAATGCTTTGAGGTGCCTTACATTAGGGCACCCCATTAAAATGATTAAAATTAGCTTGCTACATTACAGCAACGTATGTGTGCCATTGCACAGTTTAGGTAGGCGGTTAGGAAATGAGGGAGGGTTCAAAACTGACTCCCCCACCACCCATGTTAATGAGGCCTCACAGGATTTGGCACTATCGTTCAGTGGCTCTAACAATCTAAACCATTCCATTGTAGCTCTGGCTGTATGTTTAGGGTCGTTGGTCTGCTGGAAGGTGAACCTCCGCCCCAGTCTCAAGTCTTTTGCAGACTCTAACAGGTTTTCTTCTAAGATTGTCCTGTATTTGGCTCCATTCATCTTCCCATCAACTCTGACCAGCTTCCCTGTCCCAGCTGAAGAAAAGCATCCCCACAACATTATGCTGCCACCACCATGCTTCACGGTAGAGATGGTGTGTTCAGGGTGATGTGCAGTGTTAGTTTTCCGCCACACATAGCGTTTTGCTTTTTGGCTGAAACGTTCAATATTGGTCTCATCTAACCAGAGCACCTTCTTCCACATGTTTGCTGTCCCCCCACCATAGTTTCCGGCAAACTGCAAACTGGACTTCTTATGACTTTCTTTCAACAATGTCTTTCTTCTTGTCACTCTTCCATAAAGGGCAGATTTGTGGAGAACACGACTAATATTTGTCCTGTGGACAGATTCTCCCACCTGAGCTGTGGATCTCTGCAGCTCCTCCAGAGTTACCATGGGCCTCTTGGCTCTTCTCTGATGAATGTTCTCCTTGGCCGGCCGGTCAGTTTAGGTGGACGGCCATGTCTTGGTAGGTTTGCAGTTGTGCCATGCTCTTTCCATTTTCAGATGATGGATTGAACAGAGCTCTGTGTGATGTTCATAGCTATATATATATATATATACACAGTATCTCACACAAGTGAGTACACCCCTCACATTTTTGTAAATATTTTATTATACCTTTTAATGTGACAAAACTGAAGAAATTACACTTTGCTACAATGTAAAGTAGTGAGTGTACAGCTTGTATAACAGTGTAAATTTGCTGTTCCCTCAAAATAACTCAACACACAGCCATTAATGTCTAAACCGCTGGCAACAAAAGTGAGTACACCCCTAAGTGAAAATGTCCAAATTGGGCCCAGTTAGCCATTTTCCCTCCCCGGTGTCATGTGACTCGTTAGTGTTACAAGGTCTCAGATGTGAATGGGGAGCAGGTGTGTTAAATTTGGTGTTATCGCTCTCACTCTCTCATACTGGTCACTGGAAGTTCAACATGGCACCTCATGGCAAAGAACTCTCTGAGGATCTGAAAAAAAGAATTGTTATTCTACATAAAGATGGCCTAGGCCAGTGATGGCGAACCTTGGCACCCCAGATGTTTTGGAACTACATTTCCCATGATGCTCAACTACACTGCAGAGTGCATGAGCATCATGGGAAATGTAGTTCCAAAACATCTGGGGTGCCAAGGTTCGCCATCACTGGCCTAGGCTATAAGAAGATTGCCAAGACCCTGAAACTGAGCTGCAGCACGATGGCTAAGACCATACAGCGTTTTAACAGGACAGGTTCCACTCAGAACAGGCCTCGCCATGGTCAACCAAAGAAGTTGAGTGCACGTGCTCAGCGTCATGTCCAGAGGTTGTCTTTGGGAAATAGACGTATGAGTGCTGCCAGCATTGCTGCAGAGGTTGAAGGGGTGGGGGGTCAGCCTGTCAGTGCTCAGACCATACGCCGCACACTGCATCAAATTAGTCTTCATGGATGTCGTCCCACAAGGAAGCCTCTTCTAAAGATTATGCACAAGAAAGTCTGCAAACAGTTTGCTGAAGACAAGCAGACTAAGGACATAGATTACTGGAACCATGTCCTGTGGTCTGATGAGACCAAGATAAACTTATCTGGTTCAGATGGTGTCACGCGTGAAGCGGCAACCAGGCGAGGAGTACAAAGACAAGTGTGTCTTGCCTACAATCAAGCATGGTGGTGGGAGTGTCATGGTCTGGGGCTGCATGAGTGCTGCCGGCACTGGGGAGCTACAGATTATTGAGGGAACCATGAATGCCAACATGTACTGTGACATACTGAAGCAAAGCATGATCCCCTCCCTTCGGAGACTGGGCCACAGGGCAGTATTCCAACATAATGACCCCAAACACACCTCCAAGACCACCACTGCCTTGCTAAAGACGCTGAGGGTAAAGGTGATGGACTGGCCAAGCATGTCTCCAGACCTAAACCCTATTGAGCATCTGTGGGGCATCCTCAAACAGAAGATGGAGGAGCACAAGGTCTCTAACATCCACCAGCTCCGTGATGTCATCATGGAGGAGGGGAAGAGGTCTCCAGTGGCAACCTGTGAAGCTCTGGTGAACTCCATGCCCAAAAGGGTTAAGGCAGTGCTGGAAAATAATGGTGGCCACACAAAATATTGACACTTTGGGCCCAAATTGGACATTTTCACTTAGGGGTGTACTCACTTTTGTTGCCAGCGGTTTAGACATTAATGGCTGTATGTTGAGTAATTTTGAGGGGACAGCAAATTTACACTGTTATACAAGCTGTACACTCACTACTTTACATTGTAGCAAAGTGTCATTTCTTCAGTGTTGTCGCACGAAAAGATAGAAGAAAAGATTTACAAAAATGTGAGGGGTGTACTCACTTGTGTGAAATACTGTATGTATATATTAGGTTATAAAAAATTATATATATATATATATATAAATATATTATTTTTTATAACCTAATCCTGCCTTAAACTTCTCCACAACTTTATCCCTGACCTGTCTGGTGTGTTCCTTGGCCTTTATGATGGTATTTGTTCACGAAGGTTCTCTAACAAACCTCTGAGGGATTCACAGAACAGCTGTTCATCTCATACTGAGATGAAATTACACACAGGTGGACTCTTTTTACTAATTAGGTGACTTCCAAAGGCGATTGGTTCCACTTGATTTTAGTTAGGGGTATCAGAGTAAAGGGGGCTGAATACAAATGCAGGCCACACTTTTCAGATATTTATTTGTAAAAAAAATTTCCTTCCACTTCGCAATTATGTGCCACTTTGTGTTGGCCTATCACATAAAATCCCAATAAAATACATTTTTTTGGTTGTAACATGACAAAATGTGGAAAATTTCAAGGGGTATGAATACTTTTTCAAGGCACTGTAAAAGATAAAATCGATACACTTACAAACGTAGGTGAATCTTGAGCGTCAAAAAGTTCAATAGTGAAGAGCCCTGAACAGGGTCACATCCGAGCATCGGGGTAGATGAGAGATCCACAGAATGGCTGGATTGGCTGGCTCCAAGGGCACTGGCTCATTAATCAGCTGCCGACAGGCTGCAAGAGAGCAGCTTACCAACTACAAGAACAGCCGGTTAGGAAAGAGATGTGGACGCCTCCAACACTTAGCCCAGGGAGAGCTCAGATGGAACAAGCTGACAGGGGCAGATGTGTGGTTGCCAGGACAACGCGTTTCAGAGGGCGTGGCCTCCTTCCTCATTTGCACCATGAGCCTGTGCGCTCATATTTTTCTCATGTTTTCACAGCTACCAGTCTCCCGTTGATCACTGAGCACCATGGAGTGTGGTGTCGGATAGACTTTTGTATCAACTCTTTTACTGTGCACTGGATGTCTCCCCTTTCCCTCTGCACCTTCGGGTGAGTTGGATGATCGGGCAGACGTCATGTTGCGCATCGACGTCACGCTTCCAGCGCCGTGCGCAACATGCCAGCATATTGGTGTTGCTGCGCAGGCGCTGTGTGGTATCAACGACGCCTCTGTGTGGGGACTTTGGCGCCAGTTGCCGAGCGGAAACCCTGCTCAGGTGATGGTGCCTCCCCTCCACCTTTCCATCAGCGTGATGTTGGTGGCCACCCTAGATCACACTTGAGTATTTATATTCCCCCTAGTTTGACATGTGCCCCTTGTGGCTGTTGGTTCCTGTGGACCTTAGGCACCATCTTGGATCTTTGGGGATGGCTCAGAAGCACAAGTTAGCCCAGGTTGGCTCAGAAGCACAAGGTAGCCCATGTTTTAGTTCTTCACATTTAGCCTTCATTTTTATACTACTGCCCTCACTTTTATTCTCTAATTCGTACGATAGGGACACTACCTTCTCCCCTTCACGCTTTATCTCTATATGGGACTTTCCCACCACATCACTTCCCTTTCCCACTCGTCCTTTGGGGTCATCCTAAGTTCTTTCTTTCCTTTTCTTTTCCAGTATACGCACCTATTGCATTTATTAATACAATTCATTTTACACCCCTTTTCAGAGGACTCGCGGTCATGCCACCCACCTCCAAATTACCATCCATGGGATACCCTACTCCCAGTGACATCTGTCTCCTGAGGATTTAATTTCAACACCTTATCTTGGGAATTGCTGCCTCAGCTCCCGGGACTGATACCCCTACCGTCTACAGCCAGACTCATAGGTGATCTGTAAGTTTGGGTGGATGTTTTTCGCCCCATATGCGTTTTGTATCTTCCTTTTTCTTTCTTTCTTTTTTTCCCCCTCACTCTCCTGTTATTAGAGACCCCTTACCAACAGTTGAACCTTATCAATTTCAGATTCCACCAGCATCTGCTCCTGATGAGTGGAGAGTTCCATGAAATGCGTCAAGCTATTCTGAGGCTTTTATGATATACACCAGATGGGATCATTTCATCATTTGTGCCTTGTTTTATTGTACTATGCTGTAACAATCATGATTTTTTATATATCTATCATGTGGCATATGGATTTACGTGCCTGACTTTTTAGAATGTTACTGTCATGCTCTAAGCTATTATGTATTATATATGGAATAAATACTATTTTTATGCAATTATTGTTCTGTGTTACTGTGACATTGAGATCCAGTATGTACAGTCACAATTACAATTTTTTTGGTCGGACATCCACTGTCTGGTGTCACTTTTTAGCTGCATGTTTCATATAAAGTCCCAACATTTCTTCCAGTCATATTAACTCTTTTACTTGATGAATCCCTTGGTCAGTGTGTTCTTGGTTTGGACGCCATATATTTAGCGCAAAGACTGTTGTTTTGTTTAATTTTCGTTTCAGCGTCGTCAGGCCTGAGGGCCTGGATGGATCCACAAGAGATCTGGACCATCTCACTCACTAGACCGTGTCCAGAGGAAGATGGAAGGTGGTAGCCATCTTGGGGACTTGGGAGTAAAGACCCTGAACTGATCTCTGATACCGTGTAGTGTTCTGGAGATTGCACTGGGTACCAGCAGTCCTGCATCAGCAGAAGGTGACCAGAGGCCGAAGAGACTTGCCTCATGGTCTTCATCTGCGAAGCATTAGACCGACCAACACCCACAATTACTTAAGTAGAAGATTCTCCTCTAATCGCTAAGTGCTAAGCATTTTGGAGTACCCCATGCCCTAACACCCTCTTCTGTTAAAGATCTTCAAGCAATAAATTAAAAAAAGACATCCCGTATACTGATTTATTGGAGTCAGAGTGTATGGACTGGTGCTTGGGTGACTGGCAGGTTCTGTACTATTAGGGAAGATCCAGCTGTAATCAGCATGTATGCTCTGCAGTCACCATGCAGACAGAGTGGAGGATATGAGGAACATTTGTTCCTCTGAGGCCTCCATAGGTGTCATAGGAGATCAGCGGTCCATTTGGATGCTGTTACTCCAGAAGACCTCAGCGACCATCTTGAGGCGAGGATGATGCTTATACAAAGCACTGCCTCACTGCATTCGGCACGCATTTTGCATGTGGTTAGCTTAGGGACAGGAACCTGCTGGCTAGGGATAGTGTGCATAGCATAGGGAGAGGTTCCAGTGAAGGAGGGACCAAGTAGGGACTGTTCTCCTATTCTACAGATAGGAGCCTTCCGTCTTTAGGTGCCTTGGTGCACGAACGGCCTTCCAGATGTCTTCTCTGCCAGGTGCTGTCGGCATCACTGTGTCACTCCCTGCTATTACTACACAGTTCTCTGTACAGGACATGTTGCTGACCGGACTGGTGTGGTCACATAGACTTTGCTACTGTTTTGTTTGAACTTCTACCTTAACCACTTGCCGACCAGCCGCCGTCATTATACAGCGGCAGGTCGGCACGTTCCTGTGAGCCGTCGTAGCTATACGTCGCCTCCTTTAAACGGGATAGCAGGTGTGCGCACGTGCCCGCTGCACTGCGAGAGTGCCGATGCTCGTGGCCAACGGTCGCGATGACTGCCAGCCACGAGCGATCGCGGGCACAAGAGGCAGAACAGGGACGTGTGTGTGTAAACACACACTCATCCCTGTTCTGTTCTGTGAGGAGAGACAGATCGTGAGTTCCTAAAGCCCCATTCACACCTGAGTGTGGCGTTTTTAAGATTTTTTCCGGTGTTTTGTCGCGCGTATTTGCGCGTTTCCATTCAGCGTCTTCCGGCGTTTTTGAGCTTTGGCTTTTTTTTATTAGCCATTGGAAAAATGATCATCTGTTTCATCATTTGTTGCTATGTTGTCATCTGCTTCCTGCTCCAAAAACGCCCAAATCTGCCAAATCGAACGACAAAAAAGGGTCCAGAACTTGTTTGAGCTTCAGGCGTAGGGCTTCAGGCGACTTGGAGTGGAGATGTGAACCATCTCCATAGAGAATAATGGATTTTTTCCCCTCCAGCGTTTTGTAGCTTGAGGCTTCAAGCTACAAAACGCTCAGGTGTGAATGGGGCCTAATAGCTAGGAATCACGATCTGTCATCCCCTATAGTCAGTCCCCTCCCCCTACAGTTAGAACACACAGTCAGGGAACACACTTAACCCCTTGATCGCCCCCTAGTGTTAACCCCTTCCATGCCAGTGATCTTTATACAGTAATCAGTGCATTTTTATAGCACTGATCGCTGTATAATTGTCAGTCGTCCTAAAAATGTGTCAAAAGTGTCCGATGTGTCCGCCATAATGTCGCAGTCATGATAAAAATCGCAAATCCATTACTAGTAAAAAGAACTAAAAAATAATAATAAAAATGCCATAAAACTATCCCCTATTTTGTAGACACTATAACTTTTGCACAAACCAATCAATATACGCTTATTGCGATTTTTTTTTTTTTACCAAAATATGTAGAAGAATACATATCGGTCTAAACAGAAAAAAAATTAGCTTTTTTTAAAAAAAATTGGTGATATTTATTATAATATATAATATACCAATAAAAAGGTGGTGGTTAGATTTTCTATTTTTCACCGTAGGGGGTGAATTAGATACGTTGGGAATAGCGCCACAATTTAATTTGTCACGGGAGGTGATTGTTATTTACCACTCAGTACAGATTTAAATTCCATTTTACTTTTGATATTTATTATAGCAAAAAGTACAAAATATTGTCTTTTTTTTTTCAAAATTGACGCTCTTTTTCTGTTTATAGCGTAAAAAATAAAAACCGCAGAGGCGATCAAATACCGCCAAAAGAAAGCTCTATTTGTGGAAAAAAAAGGACATCAATTTTGTTTGGGTGCAACGCCGCACGACCGCGCAATTGTCAGTTAAAGCGACGCAGTGCTGAATCGCAAAAAAAAAATGCTCTGGTCATTGAGCAGCCAAATCTTCCGGGTCTGAAGCATCTCCTTGAAAGTCCAGATCTGTGTGTCTCCCCCCCCAATGATTGGGCCCCACCTAAGAGGGTAGCGCTACAGATGGTCCCCCCCCTCTTTGCTCTATTCTTGCATTGTTCCGATTGGGCAAAGCTCCAACATTTCCTGGTAGCGTTGAAGCTTTATCGAATATAAAACCCAATGCAGACATAACACATGTAAGAGAGGGGGGGATGGGGGAAGGGGGAGATGTAAAAAGGGGGTCAGTAATGGGGCAAATGCACCATGAAAATTTTTTCTGGTGGGATAATAACTCAGCAGAACAGCTCCAAGTCTATTATCATGCTGAAACCAGTTTTATTTTTATGTCCAGGTACTTCTCTATCTCCATTCTCCGTCTTATTATCTTCATCCTTTAACGATAAGCCATCAGCATTGTATCGCTCTGCAGTACAGAGATTAGCTCTATTATGCCATGTAATGACTCGGAGTATGAGACTGTCCTATCAATGTACAATGCTTCCTCTCACACTCCATGAGGGTCCCCATACATGAAAAGAAAACATGAAATGCGCCGAAAACCCTCTTCTCACGGCGGGCAGCGGCGTGCCCTCACGCGGCCGATAATCTCGCGTCGCTCCCGAAGTGCAGACTGGATGAAAAAGATGTCAGATCTGGGGGGGGGGGGGGGGGGGAGGTTGGTAAATCCGCATAACGATCCTTCAAACCTCAGACATCTAACCTGGCCTCACCGCAGGGCTGTGACGTCTGGATCTCCGCACTTCTTAGAGCCCCGGCCTTTGATGGCGAAGATCTGTCGGGAGCGCGTTACCATATTGACGGAGGATGGGGGGCATTAAAGATCGTCTCCTATCATTTCCTCCAGAAATACGCTCACTCGGAGGATGAAATCTTTTTTAAATAATCTAAAAATAGGAAAGAAAAACAACCGGAGCGAAAAAGCGGCGGTTCGCAGGTTTCTCACGGCTCAGAATAGTTATATATTTGGTGGAGATCTAAAGGAGACCAAGGAGCAGATGTATTTTTTATGTTAAAGTGAAAATAAAGGTTCTTTTTTTTTTGCACTGGTCCAAATCATTTGGTGGAGGGGGGATTATGGTGTGGGGTTGTTTTTCAGGGGCTGGGATTGGTTCCTTAGTTCCAGTGAAGGGAAATCTTAAGGTGTCAGCATACCAAGACATTTTGGACAATTTCGTGCTCCCAACTTTGTGGGAACAGTTTGGGGATGGCCCCTTCCTGTTCCAACATGACTGCGCATCAGTGCACAAAGCAAGGTCCATAAAGACATGGATGAGCAAGTTTGACTGGCCTGCACAGAGTCCTGACCTCAACCCAATAGAACACCTTTGGGATGAATTAGAAGCCTTCTCATCCAACATCAGTGCTTGACCTCACAAATGCGCTTCTGGGGGAATGGTCAAACAGTCCCATAGACACCCTCCTAAACCTTGTGGACGGCCTTCCCAGAAGAGTTGAAGCTGTTATAGCCGCAAAGGGTGGGCCAACTCAATATTGAACCCTACGGACTAAGACTGGGGTGCCAATAAAGTTCATATGTGTGTAAAGGCAAGCGTACTTTTGAGAATATAGTGTATTATAAGTCCTCATTCACATCTATGCAATGGGGCAGTGCGTGGGCATAGATGTGCATTTGAAAAAATATATATACTAAATATATACTCGCGCTAATGGTGAAAAAACAGTGAGAATAAAAAACAAAAGCAGCTGCCACACACTTAAGTGCAAATCACTAGACAAATGTAAAAATATATAAATGCGGCGCTCGCAATTGTAAATAAGTGTAAATAGTATTAAACAAACCAAAGTACCAATAAAGTGACAAAGTGTTCAAAAGTGTTTGCATCCATGGTGAAAAGGAACCACAAATGCTACAAAGCTTTTCAGGTGCAAATAAAACACGGATGCTTCAGAGGTTTTCAGGTGCAAGTCAACACCCCCTTATGTGTCCCCACTCACCAGATTGCGATGACAATGAAAGGTCTTTGATAACGCTCTGTAGAAAGGTGAAACGCGTCAACACTGAGGTAATTTACAACTCTGTGGAACGCAATTCCTGGTCTGTGGAACGCACACACGCCGCGAGCGGCGCCCGGATACATCTGCTAACCCATTTTACATGCCTGTTTTTAACTGATATTCTGTAAGTACCCAATCTCGTGTAGAATAAATTATTTTAAAACGGTAATTTCACTATCAGCTCCTTTTTTTCATTTCCTTTTGGGTACCTGGCATTTCCACTGAGAACCTTCATCAAGATTTTTGTTGCTCTGACGTGTACTTCACCTCTCCTGAACACCTTTGGATACCATCATTTAAGCCTGAAGCAACCTCCCAGACTGCAAAGCTGGGGGTCATCGCGATCTGGTGAGTGGGGACACATAAGGGGGTGCTGACTTGCACCTGAAAAACCTTGAAGCATCCGTGTTTTATTTGCACCTGAAAAGCTTTGTAGCATTTGTGGTTCCTTTTCACCATGGATTCAAACACTTTTGAACACTTTGTCACTTTATTTGGACTTTGGTTTGTTTAATATTATTTACACTTGTATATAGGCAATAAAATCATAGAAAACCACAAAACGATGCAAAGTCTCTAATGTCTTATTGCAGCAGCGCTATGTGTCAGAACTTCCCAGACACATTTTAAAATAGGAAAACCCAGTGGATAAGGAGATCTAGGGAAGCTTGAGCAGCTGTGTTCTGTAGGAGTAGTTAGCTTCTTCCACCCAAAACAATCACCGCGTGAGGGGGAATCAACCCCAGTGGGATTACACTCACCAGAAATTCAGCACACAAAAGCCTTTATGATGTTATCAATAGTAACTTTCCACCTCCTCTGGATAATGGATGGCTTTCTCTTCTTCCCTAGACTCTTAAATCCAACTTTTTAAGTTCTCTAAGGAGTGATGGTGATAGATTGCGAAAGACCTATTATTATTTACACTTATTTACATTTGCGAGCGCCACATTTCCGGATGTGCATTTTACATGCAATGCATCGGGTGACCCACTGCATCGCGCTCAGATGTGAACGAGGACTAAGAGGACAGGACCAATAATAGATATCATTCCAACCTGTTACTTTGTAGACGGGTGGAATAACGCTTTAAATTCAGGTCTTCATTGTCTCCAGGAACGGCAGCACATTGAGTTCTGACGCGAAGTTCTTCAACACTGTGACCTTTCCGAATGTTCCCTCAATTCTCGTTTAGTATCCTTCTCCAGTCACAATCAAGGCGGAAAATTAATAGAGGTGAGTGCGCACCGTCGGCGCTGAATGACAGAACTGCGGAGGGGGCCGGGGTTGGGAAGTACAACATATTCTCCGTCTACTCAAGAGGAAAATGTAAATGATTGATTAAAACATTTAAATTTATGTACAAGTCAATAGTTTTATATCAGGAATGGAAGCGAACTCTTCATTAGCGACTGATGTGTCCTTGCTTATCAGCGGCGCGGAGAGATTGTACCTGTCTGTATGGAGCCAGCTGGAGGCTAATTAGACCGAGATGTGCATTAAACTCGCTTTCCTTTTTTTTATAGATTTGACACTAGATGAGGACAGATGATAAGGTCACGGGTGCCGATGGAGGGGAGGGGGGGGTCTTGGCTCTTTGCAGTAAGTTCTGGAAGGCCAGTCGTGAACGCAGACACATCCACCACAATCCAAGTGCAGGTCTATGAGAAGGGTACAAAGGATAAAGCCTAGAGCGGCTGGACAGTCTTGGGGGTGGGGGGTTTATCTAATGTGTTCCGTCAACTGGAGCAGTGTCAGGAAAGGAACATTCGTGTACACAGACAAATTAGCCTGAGAAATGGTGGTCAGATAGTGGGTGCGTGCGCACGTGCACAAACAGGAGCGTGCATTGGTGCCAGATCTTAAACTGTACTAGTGCAATGGGTCAGTGCCATTGGTCTATTACGATTCCTGTGTTCCTGTTATCCATTCCTGTTGATCCTGCCTCTGACCGCCGCCTGAACCTACCCCTGGCTTGTCTCCGGATTACGCTTCTGCCTGCTCCTTCTGCTCATCCATTCTGCTGTTACCGACTCTGGCCTGTCTCCTGACCACTCTCCAGCCTGCCATCTGGGCCTGATCTGCACCTGATCTGCCCGCTAGCTGCTGACCTGGACTGTCCAACTCTGCCTTGTGCCTATCCTGCATCCGAACCAGCCTATCCGCATCCTTCACTGGCTCCTGCTCCTCCGTTAGCAATGTTCGGTCCTGAGGCAAAAAGAAAGTTCTGGACAGCTGCACAAACGGCTGTCAACGACAGCTGGCACAAACTAGCTGACGCGTTTCACACTTAACAGTGCTTAGTCATGACTAAGCACTGTTAAGTGTGAAACGCGTCAACTCGTTTGTCCCATTTTTTGCTGTGGCTTGTATCTGTTGGACTTTTTGCAAATTAAGGCTATATTCCGGAGTGCAGCTGTCCAGAACTTCCTTTTTGCCTCATGTTGCTATATGCTTAGCCGGCACCTGGTGTTCCAGTTCCGAGGAGAGTTCTATATCCACATTTCCACCTGGAGCGGTGATCCCCTTCCCTTCCAGCATGTTCAGTCCTGTGATTCCTGCATTTCAGACGCATGCCAGCACCTGCCGGCGAGAGAATTAACAGGCACTCATGCCACCCTGAGCTCCAGCATTCCCTGTCACCTTACCAGGGAGTCCAGAACCAGGGTTGTAAGGTCGGCCATACACAGTTCGAACCTCGGCCAGTTCAGCAGGAACCGGCCAAGATTTGAATCGTTAATGGGCAGGCTGAATGTACCAAGTCGATCGATCGATCAACTTGGGTACAACCAGCTTGCCGGATTCACTTGCGATTATGACTTGCGATTATGAGGCTGCTATAGCCTCTAGCGATAATCACTGCTTCTGCCCCCCCCCCCCTCCCCCAAGACAATGGCCCGGCAGGAGAGATTCCTGCATCAACACTGTCAGGCAAATTTCTTTCCAGCGATCCATGGTTGCAGAAAATAATGTATATTTGTGTATGGCCAGCCTAAGAAAGGCCTTCCTCAATGCTCCAGGTTCCACCACTAGGCACGCTACAAGCAGGTATCGGATCCCGATGTTTGCCATGTGTAGATAACACAGATAACAAGGCAAATACAAGATATAAGCTCTGATAATATGGCGATGTCAGCACATGGCTTATCAAACATGGCTGTGCATGGTAGCCAATCATCTTCCAACTTCAGCTTGTTCAATTAAGCTTTGACAAAAAAAACCTGGAAGCTGATTGGTTTCTATGTAGAGCTGCACCAAACTTTGCTCTCTCAAGGCTTAGTAAATCCACCCAACTATCTCTTTCTTTCTGAAGTCCCATTTCCATAACTCCTTGACTTGACATGGTATGCGCGTCGAATGTGTTTGCTAACAACCACCATATATATGAGGACCATATGTCACCAATAGGGATGAGCTTCGTGTTCGTGTCGAACCCATGTTCGACTCGAACATCGGCTGTTCGATCGTTCGTCGAATTGCGAACGATATGGGCCGTAATTCACTGCGGCATCGCAGTGCATTGCTTGCTGATGATTGGCCAAGCATGCACTATGACCCGCATGCTTGGCCAATCACAGCGCCGCCTTAACAGAGAGCCATAATTGGCCAAAGGAGGCTTTGGCCAATTATGGCTCAGGGGATTTAGTACACGCCCCACACTATATAAGGCCGCCTGCACGGCGGCCCTGTGCAGTGTGTTCCGGTGTGCTTAGAGAGAGAGAGAGACAGTGTCATTTCATTTGAGTTAGCTAGATTAGGCAGGACAGTCAGTCAGTTAGCTGCACTTAAAGTGTATTGTGTATATATATGCATCCCAGGTGTTGCATATATATATATATATACACTGTATTCAGTTTAGTTAGATCCGTTCCTGTTATCTTCTAGACTATTTACATTTAGTGCAGTGCGTCCTGCTCACAGTGTTCAGCTAGATCCGTTCCTGTTATCTTCTTACTGACAGGCAGGCTTGTCTTGTTACAGTATTTTAAAGAAAATTACTGGTGTTCTTTTGATCCTATTAGTACCACAGTCAGGCAGCTAGACTATTTACAGTTAGTGCAGTGCGTCCTGCTCACAGTGTTCTGCTAAACCTACAAGTTAGTGGGGTGCGTCCTGCTCACAGTGTTCAGCTAAACCTACAAGTTAGTGGGGTGCGTCCACCTCACAGTGTTCAGCTAAACCTACAAGCTAGTGGGGTGCGTCCTGCTCAGTGTTCAGCTAGATCCGTTCCTGTTATCTTCTTACTGACAGGCAGGCTTGTCTTGTTACAGTATTTTAAAGAAAATTACTGATGTTCTTTTGATCCTATTAGTACCACAGTCAGGCAGCTAGACTATTTACAGTTAGTGCAGTGCGTCCTGCTCACAGTGTTCTGCTAAACCTACAAGTTAGTGGGGTGCGTCTTGCTCACAGTGTTCAGCTAAACCTACAAGTTAGTGGGGTGCGTCCACCTCACAGTGTTCAGCTAAACCTACAAGCTAGTGGGGTGCGTCCTGCTCACAGTGTTCAGCTAGATCCGTTCCTGTTATCTTCTTACTGACAGGCAGGCTTGTCTTGTTACAGTATTTTAAAGAAAATTGCTGGTGTTCTTTTGATCCTATTAGTACCACAGTCAGGCAGCTAGACTATTTACAGTTAGTGCAGTGCGTCTTGCTCACAGTGTTCTGCTAAACCTACAAGTTAGTGGGGTGCGTCCACCTCACAGTGTTCAGCTAAAGCTACCTGTAGAAGGTTGGTGGTGTTCTCATACTACAGGCAGGCAGTTGATTTTGCTAGCTGCAGTATCAGTACACATATATATATATATATATATATATATATATATATCCCAGCTTAGTGCAGCTACAGGCCATTAGTATGTCTGGAAGGCCAAGAAGGAGAGGCAGACAGTCACAAGCCAATAAGAGAGGGCAAGCAGGCTCTGTGTCTAGTGCTGGTCGTGGAGACGGTGCATCCTCATCAGCACGTGGCCATGGGACACGCTTGGCCTTTTTTTCGGCAGCTGGCCATGTTGAGCTGCAACATGCGGAAGACTTGGTCGAGTGGATGACCAAGCCGTCCTCATCCTCCTCATCCTCTCTCACCCATGCCCAGGGTACTTTGTCTGGCAAAGCAGCGGCCTCTTCCCTCGGCTCAATGTCATCAGTGACTCCTTCCCTAGCCCCACCATGTCCTCCTGAGGAGTCCCTCGAACTGTTTGACCACAGTGTTGGGTACATGCTCCAGGAGGATGCCCAGCGTTTGGAAGGCTCTGATGATGATACTGAGCTCGATTAAGGCAGTAACACGAGCACGGACAGAGGGGGTGCCCAAGAAGGACAGCAATCTGGCAGTCATGCTCCCCCTGCTGCAGCATACTGCCAGGTTTGCTCCAGTGATGAGGAGGGAGGGGATGATGAGGTCACTGACTCAACGTGGGTGCCTGATAGGAGAGAGGAGGAGGAGGAGGAGGCGGCACATCACCAACGAGGCAGGATGCCCTCCAGGGGCCAGCCTAAGGGCAGCACATTGACTGCATCACACCCCAAAGCTCCACATGTGCAGGGCGCTGCAGTCTCTGCACGTTATTCAAAAAGTTCTTTGGTGTGGGCCTTTTTTGAGACGAGTGCATCAGATCGCACCGCTGCTATTTGCAACATATGTCTCAAGCGTATCTCGCGTGGCCAAAACATCTCCCGCTTGGGTACCACATGCTTGACCAGACATATGTTGACCTGCCATGCAGTTCGTAGGCAAGCGTATCTAAAAGACCCACACCAAAGAACAAAGAGGACCTCTGCTTGCTCCTCATCAGCTGAGATTTCCAACCCCACTAGACCTTCAGTCCTCTCTGAGACCTGCACTGAGAGGAATGAAGGTGTAGAATTAGGTGTGTCACAGCCACGTACTTGTGGGCAATCTGATTTTGGTACACCGACGTCAGATTGTACCAGGCAAATTTCCCTGCCCCAGCTGCTGCACCGCCGAAAGAAGTTTGCTCCCAGCCATCCACATGCCCAGCGGTTGAATGCTAGCTTGGCAAAATTGCTAGCACTTCAACTGCTGCCTTTTCAGTTGGTAGACTCTGCCCCCTTCCGTGAGTTTGTGGAATGTGCAGTTCCTCAGTGGCAGGTACCCAAACGCCACTTTTTCTCACGGAAGGCGATTCCGGCTCTCTACCAGCATGTGGAAGGCAATGTCCATGCCTCGCTGGACAGGGCGGTCAGCGGTAAGGTGCATATTACCGCTGACTCATGGTCCAGCAGGCATGGACAGGGACGTTACCTAAGTTTCACGGCGCATTGGGGGACTCTGCTGGCAGCTGGGAAGGATGCAGGACAAGGTGCAGTAGTGTTGGAGGTTGTTCCACCACCACGCCTCCAAAATGCTAATGATTGTGACACACCTCTCTCCTCCACCCCCTCCTCTTCTTCTTCCTCCATGGCCTCTTCCTCGGAACCAGCGGTGCTCCGTAGTCGTTCAAGGGGCTACGCAAGTACGCAGGCCAAAAGATGCCATGCGGTGCTTGAGCTGGTGTGCTTGGGGGACAGGAGCCACACTGGGGCAGAGGTTCTGTCAGCTCTGCAGGGGCAGGTTCAGAGGTGGTTGACGCCACGCCAACTTAAGGCAGGAATGGTGGTTTGCGACAATGGCACCAACCTCCTCTCTGCCCTCCGACAGGGACAAATGACCCATGTGCCCTGTTTGGCTCACGTCCTTAACTTGGTGGTGCAGCGGTTCTTGGGCAGGTACCCGGGCTTACAGGATGTCCTGAGGCAGGCCAGGAAAGTCTGTGTGCATTTCCGCCGGTCATATAATGCCAGTGCTCGGCTGACGGACCTCCAAAAGGAGTTTAACCTGCCCAAGAACCGCCTAATCTGTGACATGCCCACCAGGTGGAACTCAACGTTGGCCATGCTGCAGCGGCTGCACACGCAGCAGAGGGCCATCAATGAGTACCTGTGCGACTATGGCACCAGGACAGGGTCAGGGGAGCTTGGTTTTTTTTCCCCACGCCAGTGGGCCATGATCAGGGATGCATGCACTGTCCTGTCACCATTTGAGGAGGCCACGAGGATGGTGAGCAGTGACAGTGCATGCATCAGTGACACTGTCCCCCTTGTCCACCTGTTGGAGCACACGCTGCGTGGAATAATGGACAGGGCACTTGAGGCAGAACAGAGGCAGGAAGAGGAGGACTTCCTTAGCTCTCAAGGCCCCCTTTATCCAGACAGTGTTCCTGCGTGCCCGCCGATCTCACAGGAAGAGGACGAGGAGGAAGAGGAGGAGGAGGAGGAGGAAGATTGTGTCAGTATGGAGGTGGAGCCTGGCACTCAGCATCAGCAGCAGTCTTTAAGGGATCAGTCCCAAGAAACACATGGACTTGTACGTGGCTGGGAGGAGGTGGCTGCGGACCATGTCGTCCTTAGTGACCCAGAGGACTCCGGACCGAATGCCTCAGCAAACCTACGCTGCATGGCCTCCCTGATCCTGCAAAGCCTGCGTAAGGATCCTCGTATTCGTGGTATCAAGGAGAAGGACCAATACTGGCTGGCAACCCTCCTTGATCCACGTTACAAGGGTAAGGTTGCGGACCTTATCTTGCCATCGCAGAGGGAGCAGAGGATGAAACATCTTCGGGAGGCCTTGCAGAAAGGTCTGTGCAACGCGTTCCCAGAGACTGGGAGGTTACAAACTCCTGTTTCTGGACAACGTGTTGCTGAGGCTTCGGTCAGTCAAAGAAGGAGCGGTGGAGAAGGTGGCCGTCTGACCGATGCGTTCAGACAATTTTTTGGTCCGCAGCCCCAAGGTATGATCGGTTCCAGCAACCATCGCCAGCGTCTGTTTTACATGGTGCAGGAATACCTAGGGACAAGATCAGACTTGGACACCTTTCCCACCGAAAATCCTCTGGGTTACTGGGTCTTGAGGATGGATCACTGGCCAGAGCTTGCACAGTATGCAATTGAGCTACTGGCCTGTCCTGCATCCAGCGTTCTTTCGGAACGCACATTCAGTGCTGCTGGAGGCGTGGTAACCGATCACAGGGTGCGTCTGTCCACTGACTCGGTCGATCGACTGACCTTCATAAAAATGAATGAGTCTTGGATCACCACCAGCTACCAAGCACCTGATGCTGATGTAACCGAATAATTTTTTTTGAAATCTCAGATCCCTTCAAAGACTGCCTATGCTGATGCTGAGTGACTATTCCTGAGTAATTATCCTCTTCCTCCTCAATCATCACGCTGATAGCTTGTAAGAGCATTTTTGGTTCTGGGCGCCACCACCAGTGCCTAAGGCACAATTTTTCAGCCCCTGTTTAACAGGGGCGTGTAATTACGATTTTTGATGTAATACTTTGCAGCAGGGCTCGTTCCTGCATTCCAACTAGAGTGTCTGTGAGGGGTTGCAGTGTTGTGGCACCAGCACCAGTGCCTAAGGCCCAATTTTTCAGCCCTTGTTTAACAGGGGCGTGTAATTACAATTTTTGATGCAATACTTTGCAGCAGGGTTCGTTCCTGCATTCCAACTAGAGTATCTGTGAGGGGTTGCAGTGTTGTGGCACCAGCACCAGTGCCTAAGGCCTAATTTTTCAGCTCCTGTTCAACAGGGGCATGTAATTACAATTCTTGATCTAATATTTCACAGCAGAGCCCTGTGAGGGCTTACAGTGTTGTGGCCACAGCAACACCTAAGGCCCAAATTTCTGCTGAGTATATAGGGCAGGACCCTACTTTCAAACAACTAACTTACAAACGACTCCTACTTGCAAACGGAAGGAGACAACAGGAAGTGAGAATAAATCTACCCCTAGGAAGGGAAATTCTCTCCTGTAAGAGTTAATATGGGAAAAACATTTCTCCTTTCCACTGATGCTTTCCAATCCATTGGGACAAAAAGTGAGGTGAAATCTTCTGAAGAGGAGGAAAGACAGCAAAACAAATGTCACAGGGGTGATAACCCTTCCCTATGTTTTCCAAAAAGCTTAAAAAAGATTTTTTGGCTGGAGCTAAACATGTTAAAAATGTACCCGTTCAAAATTACAAAGAGATTCTACTTAACAACAAACCTACAGCCTGTATACTGCTGTTCAGAGTATATAGGGCCTGGTGGCCCCACACCTTTCCTTATTTTAATTTGGGTGCGGGGTTCCCCTTAATATCCATACAAGACCCAAAGGGCCTGGTAATGGACTGGGGGGTACCCATGCCGTTTGTCTCACTGATTTTCATCCATATTGCCAGGACCCGACATTACATTAAACCCGCAAGCAGTTTTAAATGAGATTTTTTCCTTTAAAAATGACATTTTGTGCAGGGACTGTTCTAAACATGGGAAACACGCGTCACTTTACAGGCATACTATAGACACCCCTCAGGTACGATATTTAAAGGAATATTTCACTTTTTTTTTTTTTACTTTAAGCATCATTAAAATCACTGCTCCCGAAAAAACGGCCGTTTTTAAAAGTTTTTTTTGCATTGATACATGTCCCCTGGGGTAGGACCCGGGTCCCCAAACCCTTTTTAGGACAATACCATGCAAATTAGCCTTTAAAATGAGCACTTTTGATTTCGAACGTTCGAGTCCCATAGACGTCAATGGGGTTCTAACGTTCGTGCGAACTTTCGGTCCGTTCGCAGGTTCTGGTGCGAACCGAACCGGGGGGTGTTCGGCTCATCCCTAGTCACCAAGTTGTTATGGCTTGTGCCAGAGGTTTGTCTTCAAGTTTCCTTGTCTCCGGTATTTTACTTGAGCACCAACCAAGTCACCATGATCCATTGGACCTCTTTGATACTAGAGGTACTAAGCACAGGTGGCGTGTATAGGTGGATACACTTAACAGCCGCCCCCTCAATTTATGATTGAAAACAACAGCTTAGTGAGGTACCTTTGAGAACACCACCCCTGGAAAATATTATTGGTGGAGATAGCTGGTGGTGTTATGACGAGTGGTCTGTACATGGTGGAAATGTTGGGGTATGGGCTTCTACTGTCTACAGACCTTCAAACAGAATTGGATCACACTTATTATCTGGATGCTGGTGAGGGGTAGTTATTGTATGGCATCCCTCTAAATGACCTTGGGGACAACCACAGGCTGTGGTAATTGGATGAGAAGGAACACCACTCTCTAGCACTTTACTAGCATCCTATAAATGAGAGAATCACAAGGGGGGTCACTGTCCACTCCCTGAATTTCACGCCAAGTTACAGAATTCTGCAGTCATCATGCCTCAGTGTCTGGATTTCTCTGGGACCTCTGCGCTTGCCCGGGGAACAATTGTCAGTGACCACGTCCTGGTTGGGATCACACCGTTAAAAGAAGGCCTCACTTGTACTTCTGTAGAAACGGGTCGTGACAGATCTCCATCTCATCACCTCATTAGCCAAGTTTTAAGCCCAACGTATAGTCACTTGACCCAGGATTAAAACTATAGGAATGTTATTACAGCTAAGGGGTGCTGGATGGCGATATCTATACAACTGAGCCTGGAGTAAATTTTACAGAGAGCAACTTAATGTAATCTCCTTCCAAGAACATCAAGGCAAAACCGGAATGAACATGCACATCTGTAACTGCCTAGTAAAAAATCCATAAGAGAAAAGTAAAACCATCTAATATTGATTGACAGATGTTATGTAGTAAATAGTCTATGTTCCTAATGTTGCCACATTAGGTACACCTGTACAATTGCCTTGTAACACAAATGGCTAATCAGCCAATCACATGGCAGCAACTCAATGCATTTAGACATGGTGAAGACGACTTGCTAAAGTTCAAACCGAGCATCAGAATGGGGAAGAAAGGGGATTGAAGTGACTTTGAACGTGGCAAGGTTGTTACTGGCAGACGGGCTGGTCTAAGTATTTCTGGGATTTTCACCCACAACCATCTCTCGGGGTTTACAGAGAATGGTGGGAAAATATCCAGTGAGCGGCAGTTGTGTGGAGGAAAATGTCTTGCTGATGTCAGAGGAGAATGGGAAGGTTCCAGATGACAGAAAGACGACAGTAACTCAAATAACCACTCGTTACATCCAAGGTATGCAGAATACCATCTCTGAACGAACAACACATCCAACCTTGAAGCAGATGGACTACAGCAGAAGAAGACCACACTGGGTGCCATTCCTGTCAGCTAAGAACAGTACAGAACAGAACAGAAACTGAGGCTACAATTGGCACAGGATCACCAAAAAGAGAAGATTGTAAAAACGTTGCCAGGTCTGATGAGTTTGGATTTCAGCTGCGACATTCAGATGGTGGGGTCAGAATTCGGCATAAATAACATGAAAGCATGGATCCATCCTGCCTTGTATTCAGGCTGGTGGTGGTGGTGTAATGGTGTGGGGGGGATATTTTCTTGGCACACTTTGGACCCCTTAGTACCAATTGATCATGGTTTAATCACCACGACCTACCTGAGTATTGTTGCTGATCATGTCCATCCCTTTATGACTACAGTGTCCTCATCTTCTGATGGCTCCTTCCAGCAGGATAATGCACCATGTCACAAAGCTCCAATCATCTCACCACTGGACAATGAGGTCCCTGTACTCCAATGTCCTCCACACTCACCACATCTCATCCAATAGAGCACCTTTGGGATGTGGTGGGAGATTGGCATCATGGATGTGCAGCCGACAAATCTGCAGCAACTGCGTGATGCCATCATGTCACTATGGAGCAAAATCTCTGAGGAACGTTTCCAACACCTTGTTGGATCTATGCCACCAAGAATGAAGACAAAAGGGGGTCCAACCCGCTACCAGCATGGGGGACCTAATAAAGTGGCCGGTGAGTGTATATTTCTATTGTAGGTTCTAGCAGTCCTATACAGGTCCCTTACTTCCTATTAATTAGGCACACCGAGGACATGTCTGTGACAACAGCTGGGAGTGTAATACCTCCCCGGGCCCCTGACCCTCCACCGCCGATTCATCCCGCTGTCTTCAGAGACAGACGAGGTTCCTATAATCACTCGGTGACAAGGCCCGGCTGCTTCTGCAAACACTGCCGCTAATTCTTCTTTAAGTAAAGGATCAATAGACGAGTGACATTGACACGGAGAGGAAATATATATTCTCTGCTGGGACAAACCGCAGCCTTACAAAGAGAGCGCCGCCGTCTCCCGGCTGTGATCACCATCCAGACAAACCGCAGGAACACGACGCTCTCCGCATGGAATTGCCTGCAGACACAACCAACAACATCCTGCAACATTCATAGAGAAGATACAAAGGATACATTGTAATAAATACATAATAAATAAATTACACTGTAATGAATACTCGTTATAAAGACGAATATTAGATCACTCCACTGATTTACAATATTAAATTAGATGAAATTCTATGAAGCTACCGGATGGGCATTCCCGCTTGAGATTCTGAAAGCGCAATTTACACGCATTTCTGTGTGTCGCGCATCGGTCAACCCGTTCACTTCAATGGGCGGCCCGATGGGTGTTTGCCCCCCCAAAAGAAGCTCCTGCTCCTTTTTGGGTGACAAGCTTAGCATGATTTTAAAGACGCATTTTGCCATGGTTGCCAAGGAACTCCGTCACGCGACAATTGCGTCAGATTGGCGATACGTTTGGGGTGCTGTTAAGATCAATGGCGCCCAAAACGCACGTCAAATTTGGATTCGTCTAATGCTGGCCATACACTATGCGAAAAGTCGGCCGAAATTCAGACAGTTCGTCCTTTTTTCGGCCAGTTAATGGGCACAAAATAGATCATCGTTGGGGACGTTTTTGAGCCGAAAAAAACGAAGGACAAGTTTGGAAATTTTCTGCCGAACAAACGATGAATTGAAAGGTTAATGTGTTTCCCGTCCGAACTGTCTGCACTAGGTATATGTAAAAAAACAAACAAAAAACTGATTCATTTATGTCCACTGAACGATTTATCGGTCATTACATGATGGCGTTATCGTTTGCTCTCACGGACGAATGTTCGTTTTTTTTTTTTCAAAATAGGTTCGGCTGACTTTTCGTATAGTGTATGGCCAGTATAATATGAACAGGGCCTAAATATAGCTTTGAAAACTTTTAGGCCCCATTAACATTAGGCGATTTGGAATTGCAGGCAGAATCCACGGTGTTCCGAATTGCGGCAAGACGTGGGACATGCGTATGGGGGCCGTTATTCTTAATGACACCCCAAATGCGGTGCGACTCCGCAGCCGTCATGGCAAATCGCGCGTTTAAAAATTGCACTAAGCTTGTTGTCCAAAAAGGAGCAGGAGCTTATATCTGGAGAGCTGTGATGTCACTCCTGTATAATATATCTTATATCTGGAGAGCTGTGATGTCACTCCTGTGTAATATATCTTATATCTGGAGAGCGGTGATGTCACTCCTGTATAATATATCTTATATCTGGAGAGCGGTGATGTCACTCCTGTATAATATATCTTATATCTGGAGAGCGGTGATGTCACTCCTGTATAATATATCTTATATCTGGAGAGCGATGATGTCACTCCTGTATAATATATCTTATATCTGGAGAGCTGTGATGTCACTTCTGTATAATATAACTTATATCTGGAGAGCGGTGATGTCACTCCTGTATAATATATCTTATATCAGGAGAGCAGTGATGTCACTCCTGTATAATATATCTTATATCTGGAGAGCGATGATGTCACTCCTGTATAATATATCTTATATCTGGAGAGCTGTGATGTCACTCCTGTATAATATATCTTATATCTGGAGAGCGGTGATGTCACTCCTGTATAATATATCTTATATCAGGAGAGCGGTGATGTCACTCCTGTATAATATATCTTATATCTGGAGAGCGGTGATGTCACTCCTGTATAATATATCTTATATCTGGAGAGCGATGATGTCACTCCTGTATAATATATCTTATATCTGGAGAGCTGTGATGTCACTCCTGTATAATATATCTTATATCTGGAGAGCGGTGATGTCACTCCTGTATAATATATCTTATGGAGAGTGGTGATAATATCCTGTAATTTGCATGACATCATTCCTATAAAAATCACTTATACAGTATCTCATAAAAGTAAGTACACCCCTCACATTTTTGTAAATATTTTCTTCTATCTTTTCATGTGACAACACTGAAGAAATGACACTTTGCTACAATGTAAAGTAGTGAGTGTACAGCTTGTATAACAGTGTAAATTTACTGTCCCCTCAAAATAACTCAACACACAGCCATTAATGTCTAAACCGCTGGCAACAAAAGTCAGTACACCCCTAAGTGAAAATGTCCAAATTGGTCCCAATTAGCCATTTTCCCTCCCCGGTGTCATGTGACTCATTAGTGTTACAAGGTCTCAGGTGTGATTGGGGAGCAGTGATTGTGTGATTGTGTTAAATTCGGTGTTATCACTCTCACTCTCTCATACTGGTCACTGGAAGTTAAACATGGCACCACATGGCAAAAAACTCTCTAAGGATCTGAAAAAAAGAATTGTTGTTCTACATAAAGATGGCCTAGGCTATAAGAAGATTGCCAAGACCCTGAAACTGATCTGCAGCACGGTGGCCAAGACCATACAGCGGTATAACAGGACAGGTTCCATTCAGAACAGGCCTCGCCATGGTCGACCAAAGAAGTTGAGGTCACGTGCTCAGCGTCATAACCAGAGGTTGTCTTGATGCACAAGAAAGCCCACAAACAGTTTGCTGAAGACAAGCAGACTAAGGACATGGATTACTGGAACCATGTCCTGTGATCTGATGAGACCAAGATAAACTTATTTGGTTCAGATGGTGACAAGCGTGTGTGGGGGCAACCAGGTGAGGAGTACAAAGACAAGTGTGTCTTGTCTACAGTCAAGCATGGTGGTGGGAGTGTCATGGTCTGGGGCTGCATGAGTGCTTCCGGCACTGGGGAGCTACAGATCATTGAGGGAACCATGAATGCCAACATGTACTGTGACATACTGAAGCAGAGCATGATCCCCTCCCTTCAGAGACTGGGCCGCAGGGCAGTATTCCAACATGATAACGACTCCAAACACACCTCCAAGACGACCACTGCCTTGCTAAAGAAGCTGAGGGTAAAGGTGATGGATTGGCCAAGCATGTCTCCAGACCTAAACCCTATTGAGCATCTTTGGGGCATCCTCAAACGGCAGGTGGAGGAGCGCAAGGTCTCTAACATCCACCAGCTCCTTGATGTCATCATGGAGGAGGGGAAGAGGACTCCAGTGGTGACCTGTGAAGCTCTGGTGAACTCCATGCCCAAGAGGGTTAAGGCCGTGCTGGAAAATAATGGTGGCCACACAAAATATTGACACTTTGGCCCCAATTTGGACATTTTCACTTAGGGGTGTACTGACTTTTGTTGCCAGAGGTTTAGACATTAATGGCTGTGTGTTGAGTTATTTTGAGGGGACAGCAAATTTACACTGTTATACAAGCTGTACACTCACTACTTTACATTGTAGCAAAGTGTCATTTCTTCAGTGTTGTCACATGAAAAGATAGAAGAAAATATTTACAAACATGTAAGGGGTGTACTCACTTTTGTGAGATACTGTATCTGGAAAATAGCTCCTGTAAATTATAGTGCTGTAGATAAGGGATATAATTAGAATATTATAGGAGGATTTCATGTCAGGCGGCTCTGTGTGGAATTATTGCGGTCTCTGAGTTTCCTCAGCGAAGACATTTTCTGGTTTTCGGAGAGAATTACCATAATAAGTAATCTGCTCACAATTGTAAAAAAGAAAAGGAAGACAAATAAAGTATGGGAATGCGCGGCGGGCTCCCGGCGGGCGCTGTGACCTGTGTTAATGGGCTCATACTTGGAGTATATTTAGAGGAATCGTTGTGTCAAATGTCGATCGGTCAATTGATTACTAAAATAATACGAATCTAAAATAGGATTTTGGTCAGGAGGTCAAGGCACGGCGCAGTCATTGTGTCACTCTGTGTTTTAGTCTCGGTTGGCCGCGGTCATAGTGATCAGGATTCACATTTATTATGTATTCATGGAATCTGCAGACTCTTCCGTTTATTGATAACCCATCATGATGGAGCCGATTCTCAGTAGAGACCTTCCATCAGACTGTCACAGCACCGCTCTATTCACTATGGACTACTCATCATGGGACGGTTCCTGGGGAAGCACCAGACCACTAAATCCAGCAGGAGGACTGGTGGTGGTAGGAGATCCAGGACATGTATGGGGAAGGGAGTGCAGGGAGTGTAAGCGAAGGGAGGTGCAGGAGATATAGGAAGGGCATACAGGGAGTGTAAGAGAAAGCGGGTGTAGGAGATGTGGGGGGAAGGGAGGGTAGAGTGAAGGGTGTGCAGAAGATGTAGAGCAGGGGTCTCAAACTGGCCGCCCTCCAGCTGTTGCAAAACTACAAGTCCCATAATGCCTCTGCCTGTGGGAGTCATGCTTGTAACGGTCAGCCTTGTAATGCCTCATGGGACTTGTAGTTTTGCAACAGCTGGAGGGCCACCAGTTTGAGACCCCTGATGTAGAGGAAGGTACCTCAGGTAGTATAGTGTGAAGGGGAGGAAAAAGGTGAGGGATGTGCAGGAGGAAGGGGTGCAGGGAGTATACAGGGAAAGGGGTGCAAAAGATGAGGAGTAGAGGGAGTGCAGGGTATGTAGGAGAAGGGAACAAAGGCAGTGTACGGAGAAAGGGGTGCAGGGGATCAAGGCAGAAGGGAGTGTATGGAGAAGGGACTGCAGAAAAAGTAGAAGGAAGGGAGTGCAGGGAGTGTAAAAGGAAGGGAGTGCAAGCAGTGTAAGGGAAAGGGAGTGCAGGGAGTGTAAGGGAACAGGAGTGCAGGAAGATTAAGGAAAAGAGGACGCAGGGAATATAAGGAAAAAGAAGAAAATTCAGTGTCGGGGGAAGGGTTTCAGGGGATATACTGTAGTGTAGAGTAAAATGTACAGGCAAGAGAATAAAGAAAAGTGAGTGCAAAAGATATGGGGGGGGGGGGAGTGTGAAAAGTGTGAAAGGGGGTGCAGGATATGCAGAGGGGAGGGGGTGCTGAAGATGAAGGGTGGTGGTAGCGCAGGGAGTATAGGGGGGAAAGGGTGCGGGGGAAGGGAACAGGGGCAGTGTAGTGGGAAGAGGGTGCAGGGTAGGGATGAGCTTCGTGTTCGAGTCGAACCCATGTTCGACTCGAACATCGGCTGTTCGATCGTTCGCCGAATTGCGAACGTTATGGGCCGTTCGCGCTAAATTCGTGTGGCGCGTCACGGCCCATAATTCACTGCGGCATCGCAGTGCATTGCTGGCTGATGATTGGCCAAGCATGCACTATGACCCGCATGCTTGGCCAATCACAGCGCTGTCAGTAGAGAGAGCTGTAATTGGCCAAAGCCAGGGTGGCTTTGGCCAATTATGGCTCAGGGGATTTAGTACACACCCCACACTATATAAGGCCGCCTGCACGGCGGCCCTGTGTAGTGTGTGTTCCGGTGTGCTGAGAGATAGAGAGAGAGAGAGACAGTGTCATTTGATTTGAGTTAGATAGATTAGGCAGAACAGTCAGTCAGTTAGCTGCACTTACAGTGTATTGTGTATATATATGCATCCCAGGTGTTGCATATATATATATACACTGTATTCAGTTTAGCTAGATCTGTTCCTGTTATCTTCTATCTAGACTATTTACATTTAATGCAGTGCGTCCTGCTCACAGTGTTCAGCTAGATCCGTTCCTGTTAAATTCCTACTGACCGGCAGGCTTGTCTGGTTACAGTATATAAAGCTACCTGAAGAAAATTACAGGTGTTCTATTTGATCCTATTAGTACCACGGTCAGGCAGCTAGACTATTTACATTTAGTACAGTGCGTCCTGCTCACAGTGTTCAGCTAGATCCGTTCCTGTTATCTTCCTACTGACAGGCAGGCTTGTCTGGTTACAGTATATAAAGCTACCTGAAGAAAATTACAGGTGTTCTATTTGATCCTATTAGTACCACGGTCAGGCAGCTAGACTATTTACATTTAGTACAGTGCGTCCTGCTCACAGTGTACAGCTAGATCCGTTCCTGTTATCTTCCTACTGACAGGCAGGCTTGTCTGGTTACAGTATATAAAGCTACCTGAAGAAAATTACAGGTGTTCTATTTGATCCTATTAGTACCACGGTCAGGCAGCTAGACTATTTACATTTAGTACAGTGCGTCCTGCTCACAGTGTACAGCTAGATCCGTTCCTGTTATCTTCCTACTGACAGGCAGGCTTGTCTGGTTACAGTATATAAAGCTACCTGAAGAAAATTACAGGTGTTCTATTTGATCCTATTAGTACCACGGTCAGGCAGCTAGACTATTTACATTTAGTACAGTGCGTCCTGCTCACAGTGTACAGCTAGATCCGTTCCTGTTATCTTCCTACTGACAGGCAGGCTTGTCTGGTTACAGTATATAAAGCTACCTGAAGAAAATTACAGGTGTTCTATTTGATCCTATTAGTACCACGGTCAGGCAGCTAGACTATTTACATTTAGTACAGTGCGTCCTGCTCACAGTGTACAGCTAGATCCGTTCCTGTTATCTTCCTAATGACAGGCAGGCTTGTCTGGTTACAGTATATAAAGCTACCTGAAGAAAATTACAGGTGTTCTATTTGATCCTATTAGTACCACGGTCAGGCAGCTAGACTATTTACATTTAGTACAGTGCGTCCTGCTCACAGTGTTCAGCTAGATCCGTTCCTCTTATCTTCCTACTGACAGGCAGGCTTGTCTGGTTACAGTATATAAAGCTACTTGAAGAAAATTACAGGTGTTCTATCCCAGCTTAGTGCAGCTACAGGCCATTAGTATGTCTGGAAGGCCAAGAAGGAGAGGCAGACAGTCACAAGCCAATAAGAGAGGGCAAGCAGGCTCTGTGTCTAGTGCTGGTCGTGGAGACGGTGCATCCTCATCAGCACGTGGCCATGGGACACGCTTGGCCTTTTTTTCGGCAGCTGGCCATGTTGAGCCGCAACATGCGGAAGACTTGGTCGAGTGGATGACCAAGCCGTCCTCATCCTCCTCATCCTCTCTCACCCATGCCCAGGGTGCTTTGTCTGGCAAAGCAGCGGCCTCTTCCCTCAGCTCAATGTCATCAGTGACTCCTTCCCTAGCTCCACCATGTCCTCATGAGGATTCCCTCGAACTGTTTGACCACAGTGTTGGGTACATGCTCCAGGAGGATGCCCAGCGTTTGGAAGGCTCTGATGACGATACTGAGCTCGATGAAGGCAGTAACATGAGCGCGGACAGAGGGGGTGCCCAAGAAGGACAGCAATCTGGCAGTCATGCTCCCCCTGCTGCAGCATACTGCCAGGTTTGCTCCAGTGATGAGGAGGGAGGGGATGATGAGGTCACTGACTCAACGTGGGTGCCTGATAGGAGAGAGGAGGAGGAGGAGGAGGAGGAGGAGGAGGAGGAGGAGGAGGCGGCAGCACATCACCAACGAGGCAGGATGCCCTCCAGGGGCCAGCCTAAGGGCAGCACATTGACTGCATCACACCCCAAAGCTCCACATGTGCAGGGCGCTGCAGTCTCTGCGCGTTATTCAAAAAGTTCTTTGGTGTGGGCCTTTTTTGAGACGAGTGCATCAGATCGCACCGCTGCTATTTGCAACATATGTCTCAAGCGTATCTCGCGTGGCCAAAATATCTCCCGCTTGGGTACCACATGCTTGACCAGACATATGTTGACCTGCCATGCAGTTCGTTGGCAAGCGTATCTAAAAGACCCACACCAAAGAACAAAGAGGATCTCTCCTTGCTCCTCATCAGCTGAGATTTCCAACCCCACTAGACCTTCAGTCCTCTCTGAGACCTGCAGTGAGAGGAATGAAGGTGTAGAATTAGGTGTGTCACAGCCAAGTACTTGTGGGCAATCTGCTTTTGGTACACCGACGTCAGATTGTACCAGGCAAATTTCCCTGCCCCAGCTGCTGCACCGCCGAAAGAAGTTTGCTCCCAGCCATCCACATGCCCAGCGGTTGAATGCTAGCTTGGCAAAATTGCTAGCACTTCAACTGCTGCCTTTTCAGTTGGTAGACTCTGCCCCCTTCCGTGAGTTTGTGGAATGTGCGGTTCCTCAGTGGCAGGTACCCAAACGCCACTTTTTCTCACGGAAGGCGATTCCGGCTCTCTACCGGCATGTGGAAGGCAATGTCCATGCCTCGCTGGACAGGGCGGTCAGCGGTAAGGTGCATATTACCGCTGACTCATGGTCCAGCAGGCATGGACAGGGACGTTACCTAAGTTTCACGGCGCATTGGGTGACTCTGCTGGCAGCTGGGAAGGATGCAGGACAAGGTGCAGTAGTGTTGGAGGTTGTTCCGCCACCACGCCTCCAAAATGCTGATTGTGACACACCTCTCTCCTCCACCCCCTCCTCTTCTTCTTCCTCCATGGCCTCTTCCTCGGAACCAGCGGTGCTCCGTAGGCGTTCAAGGGGCTACGCAAGTACGCAGGCCAAAAGATGCCATGCGGTGCTTGAGCTGGTGTGCTTGGGGGACAGGAGCCACACTGGGGCAGAGGTTCTGTCAGCTCTGCAGGGGCAGGTTCAGAGGTGGTTGACGCCACGCCAACTTAAGGCAGGAATGGTGGTTTGCGACAATGGCACCAACCTCCTCTCTGCCCTCCGACAGGGACAAATGACCCATGTGCCCTGTTTGGCTCACGTCCTTAACTTGGTGGTGCAGCGGTTCTTGGGCAGGTACCCGGGCTTACAGGATGTCCTGAGGCAGGCCAGGAAAGTCTGTGTGCATTTCCGCCGGTCATATAATGCCAGTGCTCGGCTGACGGACCTCCAAAAGGAGTTTAACCTGCCCAAGAACCGCCTAATCTGTGACATGCCCACCAGGTGGAACTCAACGTTGGCCATGCTGCAGCGGCTGCACACGCAGCAGAGGGCCATAAATGAGTACCTGTGCGACTATGGCACCAGGACAGGGTCAGGGGAGCTTGGTTTTTTTTCCCCACGCCAGTGGGCCATGATCAGGGATGCATGCACTGTCCTGTCACCATTCGAGGAGGCCACGAGGATGGTGAGCAGTGACAGTGCATGCATCAGTGACACTGTCCCCCTTGTCCACCTGTTGGAGCACACGCTGCGTGGAATAATGGACAGGGCACTTGAGGCAGAACAGAGGCAGGAAGAGGAGGACTTCCTTAGCTCTCAAGGCCCCCTTTATCCAGACAGTGTTCCTGCGTGCCCGCCGATCACACAGGAAGAGGACGAGGAGGAAGAGGAGGAGGAGGAAGATTGTGTCAGTATGGAGGTGGAGCCTGGCACTCAGCATCAGCAGCAGTCTTTAAGGGATCAGTCCCAAGAAACACATGGACTTGTACGTGGCTGGGAGGAGGTGGCTGCGGACCATGTCGTTCTTAGTGACCCAGAGGACTCCGGACCGAATGCCTCAGCAAACCTACGCTGCATGGCCTCCCTGATCCTGCAAAGCCTGCGTAAGGATCCTCGTATTCGTGGTATCAAGGAGAAGGACCAATACTGGCTGGCAACCCTCCTTGATCCACGTTACAAGGGTAAGGTTGCGGACCTTATCTTGCCATCGCAGAGGGAGCAGAGGATGAAACATCTTCGGGAGGCCTTGCAGAAAGGTCTGTGCAACGCGTTCCCAGAGACTGGGAGGTTACAAACTCCTGTTTCTGGACAACGTGTTGCTGAGGCTTCGGTCAGTCAAAGAAGGAGCGGTGGAGAAGGTGGCCGTCTGACCGATGCGTTCAGACAATTTTTTGGTCCGCAGCCCCAAGGTATGATCGGTTCCAGCAACCATCGCCAGCGTCTGTTTTACATGGTGCAGGAATACCTAGGGGCAAGATCAGACTTGGACACCTTTCCCACCGAAAATCCTCTGGGTTACTGGGTCTTGAGGATGGATCACTGGCCAGAGCTTGCACAGTATGCAATTGAGCTACTGGCCTGTCCTGCATCCAGCGTTCTTTCGGAACGCACATTCAGTGCTGCTGGAGGCGTGGTAACCGATCACAGGGTGCGTCTGTCCACCGACTCGGTCGATCGGCTGACCTTCATAAAAATGAATGAGTCTTGGATCACCACCAGCTACCAAGCACCTGATGCTGATGTAACCGAATAATTTTTTTTGAAATCTCAGATCCCTTCAAAGACTGCCTATGCTGATGCTGAGTGACTATCCCTGAGTAATTATCCTCTTCCTCCTCAATCATCACGCTGATAGCTTGTTGCAGTGTTGTGGCACCAGCACCAGTGCCTAAGGCCCAATTTTTCTGCCCCTGTCTAACAGGGGCGTGTAATTACAATTTTTGATGCAATACTTTGCAGCAGGGCTCGTTCCTGCGTTCCAACTAGAGTGTCTGTGAGGGGTTGCAGTGTTGTGGCACCAGCACCAGTGCCTAAGGCCCAATTTTTCTGCCCCTGTCTAACAGGGGCGTGTAATTACAATTTTTGAAGCAATAATTTGCAGCAGGGCTCGTTCCTGCGTTCCAACTAGAGTGTCTGTGAGGGGTTGCAGTGTTGTGGCACCAGCACCAGTGCCTAAGGCCCAATTTTTCTGCCCCTGTCTAACAGGGGCGTGTAATTACAATTTTTGAAGCAATAATTTGCAGCAGGGCTCGTTCCTGCGTTCCAACTAGAGTGTCTGTGAGGGGTTGCAGTGTTGTGGCACCAGCACCAGTGCCTAAGGCCTAATTTTTCAGCTCCTGTTCAACAGGGGCATGTAATTACAATTCTTGATCTAATATTTCACAGCAGGGCCCTGTGAGGGCTTACAGTGTTGTGGCCACAGCAACACCTAAGGCCCAAATTTCTGCTGAGTATATAGGGCAGGACCCTACTTTCAAACATCTAACTTACAAACGACTCCTACTTGCAAACGGAAGGAGACAACAGGAAGTGAGATGAAATCTACCCCTAGGAAGGGAAATTCTCTCCTGTAAGAGTTAATATGGGAAAACAAGTTCTCCTTTCCACTGATGCTTTCCAATCCTTGTTCCACAAAAAAACCCAAATTTTCAAAAAACATTTTTCATTGGGACAAAAAAGTGAGGTGAAATCTTCTGAAGAGGAGGAAAGACAGCAAAACAAATGTCACAGGGGTGATAACCCTTCCCTATGTTTTCCAAAAAGCTTAGAAAAGATTTTTTGGCTGGAGCTAAACACGTTAAAAATGTTCAAAATTACAAACAGATTCTACTTAACAACAAACCTACAGTCCCTGTCTTGTTTGCACCGCCTGTATACTGCTGTTCAGAGTATATAGGGCCTGGTGGCCCCACACCTTTCCTTATTTTAATTTGGGTGCGGGGTTCCCCTTAATATCCATACAAGACCCAAAGGGACTGGTAATGGACTGGGGGGTACCCATGCCGTTTGTCTCACTGATTTTCATCCATATTGCCATGACCCGACATGACATTAAACCCGCAAGCAGTTTTAAATGAGATTTTTTCCTTTAAAAATGACATTTGGTGCAGGGACTGTTCTAAACATGGGAAACACGCGTCACTTTACAGGCATACTATAGACACCCCCCAGGTACGATATTTAAAGGAATATTTCACTTTTTTTTTTTTACTTTAAGCATCATTAAAATCACTGCTCCCGAAAAAACGGCCGTTTTTAAAAGTTTTTTTTGCATTGATACATGTCCCCTGGGGTAGGACCCGGGTCCCCAAACCCTTTTTAGGACAATACCATGCAAATTAGCCTTTAAAATGAGCACTTTTGATTTCGAACGTTCGAGTCCCATAGACGTCAATGGGGTTCTAACGTTCGTGCGAACTTTCGGTCCGTTCGCGGGTTCTGGTGCGAACCGAACCGGGGGGTGTTCGGCTCATCCCTAGTGCAGGGTATCGAGGAGGAAGGGGGGTGCAGGAAATGAAAAGGGGTGCAGAAGATGTAGAGGGATGGAGTTGCAGGGGATATGGGGGAAGGGGGGTTTAGGAGGGGTGCAGGATATGCATGGGGAAGAGAGTGTAGGGAGTGTAAGGGGAAGGGGTATAGGGGATGTAGGAGAAGGTAACGTAGGCACAAGGGGGTGCAGAGGATCTAGGGGAAGGGAGTGTTTTGGGAAGGGGGTTGTGGGAAATGTAAGGGGTTCAGGAAATGTAGCAGGATTGGGAAACAGGGAGTATAGGGCAAGTAGGAGGATGGGGGTGGGGTTGGGTGGTGGACAGGGGGGTGTAGTGGCAAGGAAGGGGGTGAAGAGGATTTTGAGAGGAGTCAAAAGACTCTTTGTAGTTCAATAAACATGAAAACCTCTATGTTTTCTCTTGTTTGGGGATCTGTACCCCATGCTGCCTCCATTGCATGCTGGTTTTAGTGAAAACGCAGGGGCTGAGCATGTGTAAAGTAGGGCCATGATTCAGGTGTACCACGGCTAGAAGGATGTCCACATACAGCCCTGACTAGAGGGAGAATCTACAGACTGGTTAGATGAATACAGCCAGGAGAATGAGTGTGAAAATGAGAAAGTCACATCATAATTTACTTCCAGGCGGACTGTATAGTGACAACTGAAAAGGCAAAATAGTTTCCCTTTAAATAGCAGCCTTTGTATTGCTCAGGCGGCAGAAACGAGCATTGCTCGGGTTTTGGGCAGAGAGTAGAAAATTTGGGAATATTAATATCCGGTGACAAATGCTGGAGGAGGATTATGTTGAAATATATTCAGTCTGCGAACCCGTCCCATGAGACCCCCTTCTTGTTAAAGCGTATAGCGAGCACCTTGAGATCATATCGCGTCTCCATCTGAGATTTTGTGGAATTGCGCGACATAACTCTAGACAAACGTTCTCAGCCGATACTCACATGGGGCATTAACCAAAGTGCGGCTGTAAAAATTCTGACTCCTATCCCGTAACGAAATAGTATCCACATAAAAGCCAGTCGTTTTCCTCTCTGAAACTCTTTATTTTATGGAGTAGTAAGACTTGTAGCTTCCCTCGTATCCTGATAAGGCCAACACAACGCATTCTGAGCCCGTGTTCCCACGATTCTGAAATTAGTAAGAGAATATTACTAGTGAGTGACTACTGGAGAGGAGCAAATTAATCCACCAATGCAAAATTAAAGTCGATGTAGACCTCTGAAATGAAAAAAAATGAACAAAGCATATACTTCTATAGTGTGCACTGGCCTCAATCCAAAACAATGAGTGCCTGAGGGCCCTTTTCAACTAAGCATCGAAGTAGGGGGGCTCTCCCCACTGGTCACCAATGTAAGGGGACCCTTTTCCACTAATAACCAATGTAATGGGCCTTCTCCACTGATCAACAATTTAAGAGGTCCCTTCTTCACTCATCACCAATGTAATCGGGCCATTCACCACTGATCACCAATGTTCCCTTCTGCACTGACCATCAATGTAACAGGGTGCCTCTCCACTAATCAACAATGTATTGGGGCTCTTCTCCACTGATCAACAATGTATTGGGGCTCTTCACTGATCAATAATGTAATGGGGCTCTTCTCCACTGATCAACAATGTATTGGGGCTCTTCTCCACTGATCAACAATGTATTGGGGCTCTTCTCCACTGATCAACAATGTAATGGGGCTCTTCTCCACTGATCAACAATGTATTGGGGCTCTTATCCACTGATCAACAATGTAATGGGGCTCTTCTCCACTGATCAACAATGTAATGGGGCTCTTCTCCACTGATCAACAATGTATTGGGGCTCTTCTCCACTCATCACCAATGTAAGAGGTCCCTTCTCCACGCATCATCAATGTAAGAGGTCCCTCCTCTACTAATCATCAATGTAAGAGGTCCCTTCTCCACTGATCACCAATGTAAAAGGTCTCTTCTGCACAGGTAACCAATATAATGGGCCCTTCGTCACTGATCACCAATGTAATGGAGCACTTGTCCACTAATCCCCAATGTATGAGGTCCCTTCTCCACTGATCCCCAATGTAAGAAGTCTCTTCTCCACAGACTGCCAGTGCAAGGACTGGAGGTCCTTCTAAACTGAACAATAAAGTAGGGGGGGCTTAATGTCACTGATCACTAATGTAATTAGTCCCTTCTTCACTGAGCACCAATGTAAGGGGGGGCCTTCTTCATAGATTATTACTGTAAGGAGGTCCTTCTAAGCTGATCATCAAAGTGGGGTGGGGGCCTTCCCCACTGATCACCAAAGTAAAAGGTTCCCTTCGCTACTCATCATCAACATATGGGGCCTTTATCCACAGATTACCAGTGTAAGGGGACCCTTCTCAACTGATAATCAATGTAAGAGGACCTTTCTCCACTGATCACCAATAAAAGGGGGCTCTTCTTCACTGATTACCAATGTAAGGGGATCCTTCTCCACTGATCACCAATGTAAAGGGTGCCTTCTCCAATAACCACCAATTTAAGGGTTCACTGACTTCTGACTAACTTTATTTAGAATATTTTAAATAATTTAAATATTATTTTAAGTAATTGGGCCAGAACTATAGATTTAGGTACGCCCTATTCTGTGTTCTTTGATTTAGAACTCTTTACAGCCTACTGATTTTGCTAATATAGAGTGAACTATAGATTTAATCGTTTATGAAGGGGGTTCCCTGAGAAATTAAAAGTATTTTGAAGGTTCCTCCATAGTAAAAAGGTTATAAAAGGCTGCGCCATCGTTTATATATATTTATTTAGCATTACAGTTTAACGTAAATTAGCTGTGCATTTCTGTTCATTTGCTGAGTAATGTAATTCACGCCGCTGAATCGCGAACTGGAAATTTAGAGAAAAAAAAAGTCTACAAGCCTTTTAGACTTTAGTTAGATTAAAATAGATTCATCTCACTCCCGGGCTCGATGGCTGGTTCTGTACATTAAGTCTGACATTAATAAAAGTGAAATGTTTGTATAAATTTGCCTTGAAGCTCCCAAACCCCCGAGCACTTTTCGTAAGTAAATTTGTTCTGAGATCAACAACATGTCCCACACTAAATTATGGTACAGTGTAATGGGCAGGATTATCCGTCTTAAGTAGGAGCTCCTGTCAAAGAGGAAAAGAGCATTTTGGAGCACTTCTAATGACCATCGGCTTACCTGTGAAAACTTTCCGTCCAGCCAACCCTTCTTCTGTAAAGAGCAGGAGGCCATAGTGTTCACTTGGTGGTTCAAGGTGTGCACAAAAGTCAAGATACAAGAGGTAATTTCCTGTTCTCCAATGCGGGCAGATATAAGGTCCAAGCAAGGAAAGCAGCCAAAACCAAAGTTACTCAACCAGAGTACTGCAACACCCTGGTGTGCCGCTTTAAATTCCCTAGGGAGCTGCAAAAACATGCCCTGAGTCAGCATCATGCTCTGTCATTGTACAGGCAGGCCACCAGTACCTTAACAACCAATGAATATCTAGGTCCAGGATGCATGGTGTCCTGCTTGCACCATGGCAATACATGATGCTGATCCAGACGGTATGCAAGGCCACCTCCAGTATTCAGAAGAGGACAGAGGGCACCTCCATCCAGATCTGTTCTGCCTCTCACCCTCAGCCTTGCTGCCAGAGTAAAGTAGGTCTCTAATGGGAAGAAGGGACTTTGTAACAGTGGGAACATTTAGGGTGTTAAAAATGGAAAAAATGTGATAGCTTTCAGCTGTCAATAGTTGCTAAGGAAGCATATGCTGCTTGCAGCCGCTGCGTTCTTTCCAACCACTGATGTCACCTAGCCCATTCACTTACATGGCCAGGAATCCCTGGCCACATAAATGGGTGGAGAATAGAACGGGTTACAGCATTGCTTAAATATGGCCACTTACATGGCCAGGGATCCATGGCCAAGCAAACCAATGGACAGAATTGCCTAAATATGGTCACATGGCCATATATGGGCAATGCTGTCAATGGTTGTTAAGAAAACAGAGGCAGCTGCCGAGTCCTTACCAACCACTGACGTCACCTGGCTCATTCACTTACATGACCAGGAATCCCCGGCCACACAAACGGGTGGAGAATAGAGCGGGTTACAGCATTGCCTAAATATGGCCACTTGGCCATATTTGGGCAATGCTGTCAATGGTTGTCAAGGAAGCAGCGGGAGCCGCTGCATCCTTACCAATTACTGATGTCACCAGGTCCATTCACTTACATGACCAGGAATCCCCGGCCACACAAACGGGTGGAGAATAGAGCGGGTTACAGCATTGCCTAAATATGGCCACTTGGCCATATTTGGGCAATGCTGTCAACGGTTGTCAAGGAAGCAGCGGGAGCCGCTGCATCCTTACCAATTACTGATGTCACCTGGCCCATTCACTTATATGGCCAGGGATCCATGGCTACACAAACCAATGGGCAGAGAATAGAGCAGGTTACAGAATTGCCTAAATATGGTTACATGTCATATATGGGCAATGCTGTCAATGGTTGTTAAGAAAACAGAGGCAGCTGCTGAGTCCTTACCAACCGCTGACGTCACCTGGCCCATTCACTTACATGGCCAGGAATCCCCAGCCAAACAAACAAATGGGTGGAAAATAGAGCGGGTTACAGCATTGCCTAAATATGGTCACATGGGCGTATTTGGGAAATACAGTCAATGGTTGTTAAGGAAGGAATGGTGGCCGAAGCGACCTTACCAACCACTGATGTCTCCCGGCCCATTCACTTTTTCATGGCCAGGAATCCCTGGCCACATAAGCAAATAGGTGGGGAAAGGAGCCTTTCATCATTGCCTAATGATAAGGGGCTTCTAGTGAATTATTTCATCTAGGTGGTTGTGTGCATCTTCTCAGACTTCCAATTTATGGTAAGTAACATTTATCTCAGGGGTCTCTCGAGATTTTGCGTACATTTAAAGGGTGCAGTTACTGAAAAAAAAGTTTGAAAATGACGGCTTACTGAATTTTTACAACATTGCAGACAATGGATGCCCCATAGTAAGTCTATGGGTGATGCCACCACCCAGGCTCTGCAGCCATTGTCGATGATCTCTCGTCTTCCCCGAAGCTGGAGATCATATGACCGGACCAGAGCACCCTTAGATTTGATAAATCTACATATCTTTCCTTTACAGGGTAGTTAGAATAGGCTTAGAATGGGGGTGGGAGTAGGCTGAAGCTTAGTTAGTTTTGACTTTTACTTTATCACCTTCCCACCCTGCATATAATACAATGACAGCCAGGGGGGAGCATTGTTGTTCATATGACGTCCTCCCAAAATGCAGTGGAGCCGCGCAGTGGTGCGATCTGTCACCGGCTGTGTCCACTGCTTAACTGAGTTTGCCGGCCCGCTGCCAGTACCATGTGATCGCTGTGACCAATCACAGCAGATCACGACAGTTGTAAACCATGGATGGCTTCCTTCCATGCCATCCATTGTGTACAACTGTGTTGCTAGCTGTGATTGGTCACAGTGATCACATGGTACAGACAGGGCCAATCACAGCCCAGCTATACCATGTGATTAGCTTTGGCCAATCACAGCTAATCACGATAAAAGACACTGAACAGTGGTGGCCCATCCATAGAGGGTGCACGGGCGCCGCCTCCCCTATCCTTGCATCTGGTCCCCTGATCTACATATCAGTGGCGCCGGACCATGGATTCCAATGGGGGGGTGGGTGTTTCTTTTAAGCACCTGATTAGCGCCAGAGGCTCTAATAGGCTTCAAAAAAGGGTCGGCTCTGAGCGCAGAGCATTGCACTTCGAGCCCACCCAGTTGTGTGATCATAGCGAATTAATTTTCGCTATTATCACACTAAAATTCCTCCCCGCCAATCAGGAAACAGGTCTGTGAGACCTCTTTCCCAATTGGCCAAAGCGTCAGGTGATCCTACTGGACGCCTAGCGCTATGGTGCAAGAGGAGACACGGCGGAGGAAGCTGGAGGAGCGGACACCGGAGCCGCGGCAGCTGCTGCCCGCACTCCAGGAGAGGAGGAGAGGAAGCCACAGCTCTGCCACACGCACCGGTAAGTGCCGGGGACCACGGTGCTGGGGGGTGTTGTTTGTTTTCCGCTCCCCCTAAAACAAGAACCCAACAGCCGCCACTGACACTGAATGAACCAGTTTCATTCAGTAAAAATGGTTGCTTATACCAATCAAATTCACTGGTATCAGCAATCATAATGTGTAAAAAAAAATCCTGATCACTTTCCCAGAGTAGTAAAGTGTTACTATGGAACTGTATTGCTCTGGTCACAGTGTGTTAGAAAAGAAAATTGTAAAAAAAAGATGTAATAAAAACAAAACAATATAATTTTTTATTTATTTATTTATTTATTTTTATACCGTAATCACTCAGTGTCCCTGATCACCATCACACCCATGATATGATAACGCTGTACTGCACTGGTGACAGTAAGTATGTAAAAACAAAAATTGTGAAAAATTGTGAAAACATTTTTTTTTTAATTTCTTAATTTTCCAAATAATTGTGACAAACAATGACAACTTCAAAAAACTTGCCATGCCTCTTACTACTAAGTACCTTGGACTTTCTACTTTCCAAAAAGGGGTCATTTGGGGGGTATTTGTACTGTCCTGGCATTTTTCAGGCCTTAAGAAATTAGATCAGCTGTTAGTACATCAGGATTGATCAATTTTCAGATACAGTGCATCCGGAAAGTATCGACAGCGCTTCACTTTTTCCACATTTTGTTATGTTACAGCCTTATTCCAAAATGGATTAAATTCATTGTTTTCCTCAAAATTCTACAAACAATACCTCATAATGACAACGTGAAAGAAGTTTGTTTGAAATCTGCAAATTTATTGAAAATAAAAAAAACAAAAAAAAAATCCCATGTATATAAGTATTCACAGCCTTCGCTCAATACTTTGGTGAAGCTCCTTTGGCACCAATTACAGCCTCAAGTCTTTTTGAGTATGATGCCACAAGCTTGGCACGCCTATTTTTGGGAAATTTCTCCCATTCTTCTTTGTAGGACCTCTCAAGCTCCATCAGGTTGGATGGGGAGCGTCGGTGCACGGCCAATTTCAGATCTCTCCAGAGATGTTCAATTGGGTTCAAGTCTGGGCTCTAGCTGGGCCACTCAAGGACATTCAGAGTTGTCTCATAGCCACTCCTTTGTTATCTTGGCTGTGTGCTTAGGGTCGTTCTGTTGGAGGATGAACCTTCGCTCCAGTCTGAGGTCCAGAGCACTCTGGAGCAGGTTTTCATCAAGGATGTCTCTGTACATTGCTGCATTCATCTTTTCCTTGATCCTGAATAGTCTCCCAGTTCCTGCCACTGAAAAACATCCCCACAGCATGATGCTGCCACCACCATGCTTCACTGTAGGGATGGTATTGGCCAGGTGATGAGTGGTGCCTGGTTTCCTACAGACATGACCCTTGCCATTCAGGCCAAAGAGTTCAATCTTTGTTTCATCAGACCAGAGAATTTCAATCTTTGTTTCATCAAACCAGAGAATTTTGTTTCTCATGGTCTAAGAGTCCTTCAGGTGTCTTTTGGCTAAATCCAGGTGAGCTGTCATGTGCCTTTTACTGAGGAGTGGCTTCCGTCTGGCCACTCTACCATACAGGCCTGATTGGTGGAGTGCTGCAGAGATGGTTGTTCTTCTGGAAGGTTCTCCTCTCTCCACAGAGAAATGCTGAAGCTCTGTCAGATAGACCATCGTGTTCTTGTTCACCTCCCTGATTAATCGTCTTCTCCCCCGATCGCTCAGTTTGGCAGGGCGGCCCACTCTAGGAAGAGTCCTAGACTGGTGGTCCCAAACTTCTTCCATTTATGGATGATGGAGGCCACTGTGCTCATTGGGACCTTCAATGCTGCAGACATTTTTCTGTACCCTTCCTCAGATCTGTGCCTTCATACATCCTGTCTCGGAAGGTCTACGGACAATTCCTTGGACCTCACAGCTTGGTTTGTGCTCTGACATGCACTGTTATCTGTGGGACCTTATATAGACAGGTGTGTGCCTTTCCAGATCATGTCCAATCAACTGAATTTACCACAGGTGGACTCCAATCAAGTTGTAGAAATATCTCAAGGATGATCAGTGGAAACAGGAGGCACCTGAGCTCAATTTTGAGTGTCATGGCAAAGGCTGTGATACTTATGTACATGGGATTTTTTACTTTTTTATTTTTAATAAATTTGCAAAGATTTCAAACAAACTTCTTTCAGGTTGTCATTATGGGGGATTGTTTGTAGAATTTTGAGCAAAATAATGAATTTATTCCATTTCAGAATAAGGCTGTAACATAACAAAATGTGAAGCGCTGTAAATACTTTCCAGATGCACTGTGTGTAACCCATAGTTTGCGAGTTCTATAACTTTCCTACAGATTAAATAATATCCACTGATTTGGGTTATTTTCATCAAAGAAATATAGCAGAATACATTTTGACCTAAATTTATGAAGAAAGATTATTTATTTGCAAAATGTTATAACAGAAACAAAGAAAAGCGCAGTTTTTTTTCACATTTTCCGGTCTTTTTTTACAGTTTATTTAGCAAAAAAATAAAACCCCAGTGGTGATTTAATACCACCAAAAGAAAGCAAATGAAAAAAATATATCATATGCGTACAATGTTGCATGATTGCACAATAGTCATTCAATGTGTGAGGGCGCTGAAAGCTGAAAATTGGCCTGGTCAGGAAGAGGGTGCCCAGTATTGAAGTGGTTAAGGATCAGTATTCTCCCTGGTGGTGTCCAACTTGTGGCCTGAGGGCCACCTGCAGCCCTCTGATACTTGCTGTGTTGCCATTTGCAGACCCCAGTCGTGGGAGCCGGAGCATTAATCTGCAGAGAGGCTGTGATGACAGTCATCTCTAGCAGTCTAACATAACATGTCCCCAGTCTCACTCTAAAAATGTTTTTATGAGTCACTGTTCCTCCTCTGTATTCTGGCTGACAAGGCTCCCTGGCTTCGGCTGGGCACCGTCCAAAAGCTCATTATACGTTTCTGTCTACAGTTATCACAGATCTGTCCAAGCACCGCTCATGGTGGCAAAACAGTGAATAATTGACCTTCATCTCCACATGGTGACTGTCACTTCCACCCACTCACTCATCGTTTCCTCTACTCCTCCAGCACTCTGCTTCCCACATTCCGTTTCCCACAACCTGTACGTTTTCCATCCTCCAGGACATTTTATCTCTAAAACTGTCCTCCAGGACGTTTTAACTCCAAAACTGTCCTCCAGGACGTTTCATCTCCAAAACTGTGCTCCAGGGCGTTTTATCTCCAAAACTGTCCTTCGGGATGTTTCATCTCCAAAATTGTCTATACTTACCTAATGTAAGGGTGTTCTGGTCTGGTTACATGATCTCCCCAGCAGCCGGCTTCAGGGGAGAAGATTAGAGCACCAACAATGGCTGCAGAGCCTGGACGGTGACGTCAGGGCCTGCCCTACCATGGGTCCCAGTGGGTCCATTGGACCCAGGCAGCACTTTGATAGGAGCAGCAAACTGAAGCACGGCCACCTCTCCTTCTCTTCTATTTACCCAGCAAATTGACGACCAAGATTTTTTTTTCCAGCAGTTTTGTGTGTCATGATGACAACTGCCCCCCGTGCCGTTCCACCTGCCCCTATACTACCCTACCCCACCCCTATACTGCCCCAGCCTGTCCATTTACTACCCTAACCTGTCCATATTCTACCCTAGCCTGCCCCTATACTACCCTACCCCACCCCTATACTGCCCTAGCCTGTCTATATACTACCCAGCCTCTCTATATACTACCCCAGCCTGTCTATTTACTACCCTAGCCTCTCTATATACCATCCCAGCCTGCCCCTATACTGCTTTAGGCTGCCCATATACTACCCTAGCCTGTCCATATACTACCCTAGCCTGTCCATATACTACCCTAGCCTGCCCCTATACTACCCTAGCCTGTCGATACACTACCCTAGCCTGTCTATATACTGCCCTAGCCCACCCCTATACTGCCCTAGCCCACATACCATTGAACATAATAATGGTATGTCATACAATTTTGCATATAGACAAGGTGCTGTTGCATGCAAATTTGACTTTTTGATAAATTTAATTTTAGTTTTAATTATCATGATATAAAATAATGGATGTGGGGGCCTTTTGGTGGGCGTGATTTTTTTTTTGAGGGGGTGGGGCAGCATTTCATTCTTGGACCCAGGCAGCACAATGTCTTGGGCCAGCCCTGGGTGACGTCACACATAAACTTAGTATAGTGCATCCATTGCTGTCCCTCCTCTCTCCTGAAGCCGGGGCTGGGAGCCAATCACATGCCCAGACCAGAGCGCCCTTAGATTAGGTAAATATACACATCTTTCCTTTAATGGGTAGTTAGCATAGGGCTCAGAATGGGAGTGGGAGTAGGTTTACGTTTAGTTAAGTTTTGACCAAACTTCTACTTTAACCACTTGCTTACTGGGCACTTAAACCCCCCTCCTGTCCAGACCAATTTTCAGCTTTTAGCGCTGTCGCACTTTGAATGACAATTGCGCGGTCATACAACGCTGTACCCAAATATCATTTTTTTTCCCACAAATAGAGCTTTCTTTTGATGGTATTTGATCACCTCTGCGGTTTTTAGTTTTTGTTAAAAAAATTTAAAAAGACAGAATTTTTTTTTTTTTTAAATTTTTTTTTATATTTTGTTATAAAATTTTGCACACAGGTAATTTTTCTCCTTCGTTGATGTACGCTGATGAGGCGGCACTGAGGGGCACTGATAGGTGGCAGTGATGGGCACTGATGAGTGGCAGTGATGGGCACTGATTGGGCACTGATTGATGGCAGCACTGCTAGGTGGCACTGATTGGCACCACTGGTGGGCATTGATAGGTGACACTTGTGGGCATTGATAGGTGGCACTTGTGGGCATTGATAGGTGGCACTGCTGGGCACTGTGGGCACTGGCAGGTGGCAATGACAGATGGCACTTGCAGGGACAGATGAGGCATATGTGCCTCCTTCCTCTTCGGGACCGATGTCCCTTTGACATAAGCCGGTGATCGGCATTTTTTTCCTCCTCATGCTGTCAGCGTGAGGAGAAAACGAAACCGATCACCGAGCTTTTGTTTACATCATGTGATCAGCTGTCATTGGCTGACAACTGATCACATTGTAAGGGGCCAGGAACGGCCCCTTACTCGGATCTGTGATCATCCGAGTCTCCGTGACTCGGTGATCACAGCGCGCACACCATCAGTGCGCGTGCACAGGGGAGGATGTCCCATGACGGCCTCCCGGAAATTGAGGTCTGCTCTGTAGCCGTCATTCGGCTATGGCCCGGACCTCAAGTGGTTAAAGTGGAACTAAACCTTCCTATCCTTTACAGCCATTATGGCCTCTGTTTGAGCTGCAGTTGTCATGGCTTAAATGTAACTGTTCTAGGCCTAATTCAGCTTTAAATGCGGTTTTCTATCAAAAAGGCAAAACTATGGTCATGACAGAGGTATCAACGCGTTTCGGCCAATGTGGCTTTGATTAAAGCAGAAAGAAACCCATCCATTTAACAGTTTCAAAAAACAGTTACATTTCCAGCATGTGCCGAGAATGTAACTGTCCCATTGGTTGTACTCTCAACCAAACTGTCAAACCATCCAATGGTTGGTGTCATAACTGATCACATGTGCAGCATTATGGCTGTTGTAGATTAAACAGAAGCCAAGATGGCAGCTGCCTTGGCTGAAAGCGATAGGAGGGTTTACTTACATTTTAAGGCCCCATTAGCCAAAAGGCGTTAGCGCCTCTGTCATGACTGGTCTTTAGTCTTTTTCGATAATATTCTGCATTTAAGAATCCGTATCCAAGTCCTGGTTATCTCCTATGATTGCTACATTTAAGTTGACTTGCATGAGCCTCAGCTGTGCACCGATTTTCGAACATCTCTTACCCTGTTGGTGGCAGACACACGCAAATATGCAGCCTCTCATTGGCTGGGTCGTGGCGCAGAGCGGTTGCATATTTGGGTGCAATAGCGCCAATAGAGCTGTGCCGAGAGCGCGAGCCCTGTGCACTTCCGTCACGATGACCGGCGGCTAACGGAAACTTCCTGCTCGCTGCTTGCAATCGGGGGATTTCCGATCACGTGACACCCAATCACAGTCACATGACCATAAGACCCACCTCCTGGCATTCTAAATCCCCTAAAGGGCTAGCAGGAGCAAGCGCCAAGGGGTTAATCAGGTGGAGGAGGTTGAGCATGTTCATCATTTGGGTTCTTTCAGACAGGCAGTCAGCTTATCACTTATCACTATCAATGCTTTTATAAATTATAAAATGATTTTATTGTCCATTTAATAACTTTTAAGTTTTATAATTATATTGTGGATTGGGAGCATCAAATGAGGAGCCTGGAAATGTATGCAGCCCCAGCCAATTCCTGGGGAGGTGTGCCCAGATGGTGGTTGGGGGAGTGCATAAATAGCTTGAGGCCTTTTAGAGCAGCATTCTTCCCCAGAAGGAGAGGTTTAAGTCTTCACCGCTTCTTAAGATCATTATGATTAAGATGATATGTTTTTATGGTTATCGTGATGAGATTTTTCTACTCTTATACATTTTGATATTATATATTTTAATTGTCACCACCATGAGGAATTAATTCCTTACAGGGATGGATTTTAGCCCCCATTCACAACTGAGCATTTTGAAGTGTGTTTCCCTACAGTTGACTACGCTCAGCAAGCCCTTCCCATTGGTTGTAATTGCGCCTGCTCACATTTCAGTGCTTAGTCACTTGTCTGCTCTGCACTCAGAGAATTACATCAGCAATTTTTTTTAGTGTAATGAGGGGACCCCCGTAGGCTTCAATTAGAATCGCCTGTAAATGTGCAACAATCTGCCTAGGCTGAGATGATGTCATCAGGCTGCTGCAGGCAGGAGGAAGCCTTTCCTCAGTCTCCCCTCCCCCAGTGACCAGACTGTACATTGTAACTCTGTAGTAGGCAGGAGGAAGCATTTCCTCAGTTTCCTCTCTCCCAGTGACCAGACTGTACATTGTAACTTTGTAGTAGTAGGACTGGAGGAAGCATTTCCTCAGTCTTCTCTCTCCCAGTGACCAGACTGTACAATGTAACTTTGTAGTAGTAGGACTGGAGGAAGCATTTCCTCAGTCTTCTCTCTCCCAGTGACCAGACTGTACATTGTAACTTTGTAGACATTGTAACTTTGTAGTAGTAGGACTAGAGGAAGCATTTCCTCAGTCTTCTCTCTCCCAGTGACCAGACTATACAATGTAACTTTGTAGTAGTAGGAGGAAGCATTTCCCCAGTCTCCTCTCTCCCAGTGATCAGTCTGCAACAATGTAGCTTTGTAGTAGGCAGGAAGAAACATCTCCTCAGTCTCTTCTCCCCCAGTGATCCAACTGCTACATTTTAACTTTGTAGTAGGAGGAGGAAGCATTTCCTTGGTCTCCTCTCCTCCAGTGATCAGTCTGCAACAATGTAGCTTTGTTTTCTTTTGGTTTGTTTTTTTCCATAGAATTTTATTGGTAAGTAAAGAGAAGGTGCAATTGAACAAGGTGCCGGAGGCTGTAATATCCAATACATCAGGTTTAACAACAGTGTTGCTCAGCATTAATTGACAATAATAGTTGTAAAGAAGTTCCAGCTTAAGTTAACAGAGTGCGCAATGAAGAAGACACGAGGTTCGATCGTAGTTTTTTCGCTAGATGGCAATGCTTATCCCAGTATCTGTTCTTCTACCTAGTGCTAATATAGGTTTGAGTGTGTTTTGTGGATAAAATCGGGGGTTTGCTTGCTCGTGAGGAAATTACCAACTCTGAGTGATCAATTCCTTCTAACAACTACAGAACCAAAGTCGACTAAATATCGTTGTTAGATGGGATAGAGTTTTGATGGATATAGGGAGTGGATTAGGTTGTGAAACCAAAGAAGAGAGGATAGGGGAGGGGCAAAGGGGAACGGGGGAGGGAGAGGAGAGAAGAAAAAAAAGGGGGGTGGATTGAGGGGGGCGGGAGTAATGTGTGGGGGGGATCAGTTTGGGAGGGGGGAAGGGAAAAAGGATGTTAACGTACCTCCCAGTCTCGGAGTCTCCGCCACCATTCCCGAGGGATTGGTGTAGGGTGGGTGGAAAAGCCAGGTCTAGAGATATTAGGGTGATTACTTAGAAAGATCGAGAGTGGTCCTCCCTCAATCCTCCCTTGTGTAGGGGAGGGAGGCCAACCATCTCATGTTTTGATGGGGTAAGCTTTCTGACTATAAGAGTAGAGTCATTGAGGAGTGTAATTGTCTTGGGGTGTTTGGTTAGTTGGGGCTTGGTTTGTCAATAGTTTCAGTTTGGCTGTGGTGCGAAAAGTGGGTCCAACAGGCCCATGTAAGTGAAAATTTGGTTGGACAGTCTTTGGCTATGGAGATCAGTTCTTCCATTCCTGCTATTTTTTCCACTCATTTGAGCCATTCACAGACGATTACAATGTAACTTTGTAGAAGAAGGAGGAAGCATTTCCTCAGTCTCCTCTCTCCCAGGGATCAGTCAATGTAGCTTTGTAGTAGGCAGGAAGAAACATCTCCTCAGTCTCTACGCCTCCAGTGATCCAACTGCTACATTTTAACTTTGTAGTAGGCAGGAGGAAGCATTTTTGTCTCCCCTCCCCCAGTGATCAGACTGCAACATTGTAACTTTGTAGAAGAAGGGGGAAGCATTTCCTCAGTCTCTTCTCCCCCCCCAGGGATCAGAGTGTACATTGTAACTTTGTAGTAGGCAGGATGAAGCATTTCCTCAGTCTCCTCTCCTCCAGTGTAGCAGAACTAACATCATAGAAAACAAAACAAAAAAAATACTGTAGCAAGCAGACAACATAACTGCGGTTCTTGAGGTTATTTCCCTTGTTCTAGCTGGAGTTGCAGTTTTTTTTTCTCAGCACGTCTTTGAATACAAAAATAAATATGACTTTTGTGTGTTTTTTTTTTTCACTTCTGTTTTTTTGTATTCATCTTTCTGGTCTTATTTTATCTTGGATACAGAAAACAAGTTTATGTCTCGATTTGCTTCCTAAGTTCTCTTTTTCTTCTCCGGGTTTTTCGCTGTTTGTTCAGCGCACGATGTGGCTGGTAAGTATTTTGCCGTACGATTCCAGTATTGATCTCTATAAAGTGAACCATACGGTAACCTTTTCTGAGAGACGAATATCTTCCTCGACGAATGTTCCGGGACGCAGATAAATCAAAGCAACTTTCAGCACCGCAAGGAAAATGTTTCCTCATTTAAAACCTTGAATCCAGCCGGTGCTCTGGTAACGTTACGGATCTAAGTGTCCTGTCGGGGTCTGGACTGTTAACCCTCGCCAGGCTGAGGACTCCTGACTCTTGCGGTTGTTTGCAAGAAAATATGTACTAACCACTTGCCTATTGGGCACCCTTACCCCCCCTTCCTGCCCAGGCCAATTTTCAGCTTGTGTTGTCACACTTTGAATGACAATTGCAACACTGTACCCATGTGAAATCTTTATCATTTCTTTCCAACACATAGAGCTTTCTTTTGGTGGTGTTTAATCACCTCTGGGGTTTTTAATGTTTTGCTAAACAAACGAAAAAAGACCGAAAAAAAATGTTTCCTAGTTTGTTATAAAATTTTGCAAACAAGTCATTTTTCTCCTTCACTGATGAGCACTGATAAGGCTGCACTGCTAGATGGCACTGATGGGCACTGATGATGAGGCACTGATGAGGCAGTACTGATTGGCACTGATAGGTGGCACTGATGGGCACCGATAGGTGGCACTGGTTGGCTCTGATTGGCGGCACTGAACAGCACTGAGAGTTAGCACTGATAGGTGGCGCTGATGGGCACTGATGAGGAGACACTGATGAAGCTGCACTGGTGGGCACTGATAGGTGGCACTGACGGGCACTGATGGGAGGCACTGATGGGCACTGATAGGTGACACTGATGAAGAGGCACTGATTGGCAGCACTGGTGGGCACTGATTTGCAGCACTGGTAGGCACTGATTGGCAGCACTCGGAGTTAGCACTGATAGGTGGCACTGATGGGCACTAATGAGGAGGCACTGATGAAGTGGCACTGATAGGTGGCACTGGTGGGCACTGATAGATGACACTGACGGGCACTGATGGGCACTGATAGGCAGCACTGATAGGTGACACTGATGAGAAGGCATTGATTGGCAGCACTGGTGGGCACTGATTGGCAGCACTGGTGGGCACTGATTGGCAGCACTGGTGGGCACCGTTGGGACTGCACAGATAATCAGTGCCAATGTCCCTTCAACACACGTTGGTTATCGGCTCTCTTCTTCTCTCCTCAGGCTGTCAGCGTGAGGAAAGAAAAGGCGATAACAGGCTTGTGTTTACATCCCTGATCAGCTGTCTTTGGATTTAGCTGACCACAGATTGGGGTAAAGGGCCAATCACAGCGGCCCTTTACCCCAATCTGTGATCAGCTATGTCCGAAGGACTCAGTGATCACAGAGCGCGATCACAGGAGGACTTCAATAGACGCCCTCCCAGCAAAATGAGCATGCGCTGTAGCCGCCATTCGGAAGGGGGTTAATAAACCTGCGACTGAGGAAAAGTAATGTCCCGTGCCTTTAAGACAAAGTAACGTGGCAATGGTGAGTTTGCTTGTGTAGCACCTTCCTAGAGTATTGGAGGTTGTTGGGTAAATTTAGTTGGCTCCTCTGTAATCAGTTGAGCAGGGGTTGATCGCTCAGGTCTGCTCAGTGCCTCACAGGCTGTCACTCTGATTGCTTTCCCCTGTATTCGGCTTGATTCACACTTACTGTATGCATTTTTAGTGCTTTTTGCATTTTGCAGATTTACACTACAGTCCATTTAACATGGTTTCTTATGGAACACATTCTGTAGTGCAAATCTGCAACATGCAAAAAGCACAAAAAATGTCATAGGTGTGAATCCAGCCTTCTAGAGCAGTGGTTTCCAACCTCACCGACACCAGGGACAGCCTTGTGGAAGACAACCCTTCTATGAATCAGGGATGGGATTTTGGGGGTGCAACCTGTCAGCTGGGGGTGCAGCTTGTCATTTGAAGTCAGATCAGTATGAAGGCCGCCAGGACACGGTGGTCTCTGTCTCCTATAATCCATAGCAATAAGTGTTCTATGATGATTCTGTCCCCAGCCGGGCTGTCCTCCCTCCCATTCTCCTTATCTATCATCTCCTATTACCTGCATGTTGGCGACGTGACCACAGCAAGGGAAGGGAGTAGTGGTGCTAGGAGAAGGTGCCTTCTGTTGGTTGGTGGGTGGCAGCGCAGGTTGTGCCAGCTCACTTGATTGGTGCCCAGCTATGGCCGGAAGCTGACCATGGACCGGAACCAGTCCTCGGCTCGGGGCTTGGGGACCTCTGTCCTATAGGATTCTTGAACTATAGTGGAAGGAAGAACAGATTAAAGGAGAAGTACAGTCAAAGCTCATTTGGCTGTACTTCTCCGGTATATCACAGGAGTGCAGCTCCTGCCCCCTACACAGCCCAGTGCATCAGTGAGCGTGAAGGGGGGGGAGTAGAGCAGAGAGCTGTGACTGACAGTCACCAGCTCTCTGCTCAGGGAGCTCTGATAACTCTGAGAACTGAGTGATCGGTGGTGTTAGATCACTCGGTTCTCAGCCTTAGAGCCGGCGAGGGGCAGATGCTGAATCGCACCAAAGCTGCATCCACCTAGGTAAGTATGAGTAAAAAAAAAAAAAAAATCCCATAATTTCTCTTTTAAACAGATTTAATATTAATCCAGCCAATACCTGGGGAGGTGTGCCAGGTAGGTGGTTGGAAAGCCCATAAATAGGCCTGAGGCAGCAGGCAAGTCCAGCTGGAAGAGACCTCTGTGCAAGTGCTCTGCCTCTGGGGTAGTAGGATTGCTAGAGATGCTATCTAGAAGACATTGAGGTCCCAGCTGGAGTCTCAGCTGGGGGGGGGGGGACTTATTTGTAAAGTCTGGTCCTGGAGATTGTTTGGGTCGCTGGAGAGTACCAGGAGGCAGTTGGGGCAAAGTTGTCCATCTGTCCTATGGTGGTGTGAGTCCATATCTTCCTTACTGCAAAGTACCCGGTGGATATCAGAAGGAGGCAACTTATGATCCTGTGGCTATATGAGTAAATGGCCGGTGCTGGAAGTTAGTGCCTAAGTGCAGCTTTTGGACTTTTTTGGGGAAAAGTCAGAGTCCCCTGCCAGCATTAGAGATTCTGTGGGACATTTTTGTACAGCTCAACATGATAGAGAAGAGTCCTTAAAGTGTGAAGTTCTTTAGCTCTGGGGTATCCCATGCTCCCTTCACCCTATCCAAGTTCACCCTTACAATAAAACCCTAAAAGGACACCCCTAGACTGTTCATTTGAGCCAGACAGAGAATGGAGGAAATGCTGTAACTGGGTAAAATAACCAAGCTCACCAACAATTCTTTAGGGGTGTGCTACACTTGGAATGTCAAATATAGCCTCCTGATTCTGAAATAGCCTCCTGGGCAACTGGTAGCTTGGGGGAGGGCTATTGAGGCTCTAGTATCATTCAAAGGGAAACTGCTATCCGGCTTTTGCAATTTCCAGTAGCCAGTAGCCAACGTCGTTGTTTGGGGAGCACATGGGAGGGCCCAGTATGATGTTGAGGGGGTCAGGGCACCCTGTGGCCCCAGGCTGGTGACGCCTCTGGCCAATGATACCACCATCTGCCATCTTTAGTAAAGTAAGTAAAGTCTCCATGGCTGACATGTAACAATATATAGCAACTGTATCATTTTAAAGAACCCTCTTTTGCCATTAAAAATGCTACTACCACAAAAGCTTTTTGTTTCTTTTTTAATAATATAGGTGCGACAGACCCAACCAGGACAGGAGCTTTTGGAGGGGACTATGGGCTAACCATCTACGCACTGATTATGGCCCATGGAAGAGACTGGGGATTTTGTCTGCTTCTCCCATTCAGAGCATGGAGAAGAGCCGGGTCTTAAAACCCTTTGACTGGCCGGGAGTATCTACTGGGGTTATGCGGCCAGGAAGTCCCCAGAACAGTGGTGTGTCTGCGGGAACATGTCAGACAGACCATGCAGATGCACCTTCACCAGACAGGGATATGGAACTCTTCTTAGGCATATTTCTTGCCCAGGCTGGTTCTTGAGAGCTGCATAATGCAGAATTTGCCCAATTTGCCCCGCCTACTTCTCTGTCAACCCCTCCTTTCCTCCCCCTGGTGCAGGACAAGTCCGGCTCGCTCCTACTCCTGGACGTCATCACGCGGCGTGCGCTCCCTGGTTGTTCTGGTAACAGGTGGTTGTTTACTAGCCAGAGCTGGACGTAGTGATGGTGGCCGGGGGAGAGGTGAGAGACTCTCCTGGGGGGGGGGGGGGTGCAGAAGAATTGTATGATTGTGGGGTGCAGGGGAATTAAAATTGAAGGGAGAGAGGGGGGCTGCAGGGGAATTATAATTATGTAGGGGAGGGTAATTAAAATTGAAAGGGGGCTGCAAGGAAATTATAATTGTGGGGGAAGGGTAAATATAATTGAAGGGGGGCTGCAGGAGAATTAAAATTGAAGGGGGCCGCAGGGAAATGATAATTGTGGGGGAAGAGTAAATATAATTGAAGGGGGGCTGCAGGAGAATTATAATTGAGGGGGGGTGCAGGGAAATTATAATTAAAGGGGGGCCACAGGGGAATGATATTATTAAAAGAGGGGGGATTAATATTTTGGGGTGCTGCAGGAGAATTATAATTGTGTGGGGGATGGTAAATTTAAGTGAAGTGGGGGGGGGGCTGTAGGGGAATTATATGTAACAGAGGAGGATACAGTATGTGAGGTGTTATAATAGAGTGGGGTGAAACCATGTTTTACCGCACCAGGTAACTCCAACCCTGGAAAAATTGGAAACATTGGGGAAAATACTGCGCTAAACCAAAGTATATCGGAAAAGCTGCTAACACTCAAACAAACAAAGTCCAAACAAATGTGAAAATACAGTGTAGCGCTAAAAAGTAATATAACAACAATGAACTGACATAATATATGTGTATTACATATAAACAAATCTAGTGAACATGCAAGGAATCCAATGTTCACTAGGTGTGAACTGAAAAAAATTGGTGAAAGTTCAAAGGAACGTGTCCATCTAATACATAACTGGTGAATCTTCAATAAAATAAGGATGGTGCAAACAATATTGAAAGAGCTGAAGCTGTAGATATGAAGAAATCCTCTATCAAAAAGGAATATGGATGGGTACTCTTACCGGATACGGTGGACCCACTTACCAGTGGTAGTGGATCAATCGGGCTTGTGTAGGCCGAATGGCTCAGGGTTAAGATTAGCAGGAAGAGGGTCACTCCAAGCGGAATGGTTCCACTCCTCGACAGTGATGGTCCAACCGAAGTTCCTGAATAGTTATGGCTTTTCAATGCAATATGAAAGCTCCACCCAATAGGGGAGCCATCTGGAGGTCGGTAGTATGTGCAAATGGGCAATCTAACCGGGGTCAAGATAAGAAAAAATGGAGAGGCTCCATATGGTGCAGGTCAAAAAACGGAGAGGTTTTCATTTAGAATTACAGCACATCATGATAAATGAGTACAAAAAAGACTGGTGAGTATAAAAAGCAATGCGGGGAGCAAGCGTACTCCAACCCTACTGACACCACGGCAGAGGCAGACCACCCCCCTAGTGTATGAAGAGAAAAACTGAAGTTAGGAAACAAATGGTCAGTGGCGGCCAGTGCTCAATATTTCGGTGGGGGGGGGGCAGCAAACTAACGAGATGGATGGGAAGGCGGCAACCCCCCCCCCTTTCAGAGGCCTTACCTTAGGAGGCAGGGGGAAGGAAGAGCCGGGCCGTTACTTCTCCTCCCTGCTGAACAGGAAGTGTTTCCTGAGACATGATTGGCCAGGGAGTCCTAAGACTCACCTGGCCAATTGAGTCTCAGCATCCGCTTCCTGATATTGGCCTGGGAGGAGAATCAGGAAGACAATAGCGAATATTAATTTGCTATTGTCACATAACTGGATGGGCTCAGGGCGGAGTGCTCTGCGCCCCCAACCCACCCTTTTTTGAAGCCAATTAAAGCCTCAGGCTCTAATCACGTGCTTAAAAAAAAAAAAACCCTATTGAAATCCATGCGTCCGGCGGGCCGGAAGATTAGGGGCATAGATTTGGGGGGGGGGGGGCCTGTGCCCCTAATGGACGGCCCCACTCTAAATTGTGGAGATCCCGAGAAAATAATCGAGATGGTCCAGTTGGCCCCGTATATTCAGAGTATTTTATTACCAATTCTCCCAGGTGTTGCTGGGGAAATTCTTAACCAGTAGCCCATTCCACCAGTGTAGGAGAGGATGTTGATGTCCGGTGGCCATGTTATTTATTTATTTATTTTTTTAATGCCCCAACAAAAGCTTTGATATGAATTATCAAGAGGGAACCATTATGGAGAATAAAAAAAACTCCATTTGTTGTTGCCACCATCCCAAATATATTGTATATTTAAAGAGAGTAAGTACCCCCCCCCCCGTACTCTGGGACTTTTGAAGACACAGTATTTTAGAAAACTTTTGAAGACACAGTATTTTAGAAAAATAGAAAAATGTATTATTTCATAAAACAGTATGACGGTCTGTGACAACACCATACACAAAATAGTACATGATATCCATAAATAATATGAGAGAAAAGGACTTCTCCTATGGCCCGACGCGTTTCGGGAAATTCAGGGTGAATCCCTTCTTCAGGGCCATTGAGGAGGTGATAGTTGGAGATACTCTGGAATAGAGAAAACAAAAGTCTAGACTTCTAGAATACAACAGGGCAAACATTGTGTTAAACATGGAAGCATCACAGCCGAAACGTACATGCACATACCAGTACTATATTCATGGAGTCAAATATTTGTTAAAAAGATTGTTGGGATGGCGCTGAACGGGTATAGAGACACATATCCAAAATAAAGAAAATCACCAAGTAAAAGGCAAAGCTTTGTTGATATGGGGGGGGTTAATATAAGGTTTTGATAAGTAAGCACGCACATGTATAACTATATATATATATATATATATATATATATATATATATATATATATATATATATATATAAAAAAGACCAAATATCGGAATTCTCGCCCATTCGCCCTCAGTCTACCTTAGACTCCCTAGGATGTATAGTCTGCAGGGTCGGAGATAGCGTATTGGACGAAGAGTCCGATAATAAATCTCCATCTTCCTCGCTCTCATTGATCACACGCCCAGAACATGCTGCTTTATTTGTCTGATTAAATTATTCATGTCTCAAAATAAAAAAAGCGCCTTTGCTTTCCGACCGTTAGATCTGGCTCCAGCCTCTGAAGATTGTGTTTAACTTAAAGATGGGCCTTCTATAATTTCTCCCTTTTTTTGTCTTCAATTATTCATGTTATTTTTTAGCATAAAATATTTACAGGGCTCCTCGAAGGGTTTTTTTTTTTTTCGGAGAGGTCCTGTCAGAAGAAGCCATTGAAGAGCTATTAATCTGCAAATCTCTTGACTGAACCGGGACACTTTGACAGACGAAACTCAAACGTTTCCCGGGTTTAATTGCTCCAAGAGTGCCGCGATTTATCTGCTTTGTTTTTCAAACGGAACAACGCCGAACGTTTATTTAGAAGATGGAGTCACACAATCTATTTCAAAGCTTGTAACAATGTTTATCTTTTGGGAACAGTTTTGGGGGCAGGGGGGGGGGGACCTTGAATTAAAGGCCAGCACTTTTTCCAGCACCTCCAGCACTGAATGTATGTACTGGCCAGGGGTGCTTGGGCATGCTGGGGGGGTCTATGATGCTGACTGCTGGGAGAACTTTTGTTGCTGAGGGGGGTGTATGGTTGCTGGGTGAGTGGATTGTTACTGGGGGATCTACTGCTGCTGGGGGTCTCATTTTGCTAGGTAATGGGGGGTCTACTGTTGCTGGCGGGGGGCATTTACTGTTTTGGGGAAGGTCTGTTGTTGCTGACTGCTGCAGGATCTATTGTCATTGAGGGGAGGTGTAGTGTTGCTTGGGGGGTCTATTGTTACTGGGGGATCTGCTGCCATGGGGAGGGAGGGTGTCTTTTGGCTGGCTGGTTGGGGATATAGGGATCTGTTGTTGCTGGATGGGTGTATTGTTTCTGTTGAGGGGATCAATTGTTGCTAGGGAGGTCCACAATTGCTGGGGGTAGATATTTACTGTTTTGAAAGGAGGTCTGTTGTTGCTGGCTGCTGGAGGGTCCATTGATGAAGGCTTTTGGGGGATCTATTGTTGCTGGGGTGAATTTATTGTTCCTGGTGGAATCTATTGGGAGGCGGATAAGGGGTATGGATAAGGGATGGTGGCTTGGGGACATGGACAATGGTTGACTTAGGGGAAGTGTTAGTACCTGTACCTATTCTCTGAAAAAAAGCCCTGTATAAGGATCTATAAGACCCTTATTTAATTCAGTCATATGTTAACTAGATGGGTCTATTGTTGCTTGTGGGGGGTATTATGTTTCTAGGGGCATCTATTGTTGCTGGGGAGGGAATATTTACGGTTTTGGGGGAGATCTGTTGCTGCTGGCTGCTGGAGGGTCTATTGATGCTGGTAGGGTGTCTATTGTTGCTGAGGGGATCTATGCTTGCTTGGGGGATATATTGTTGGTGGTGATGGTGGGGGGGGGTCTATTGGCAGTAGAATAAGGGGTAGGGATAAGGGATGGTGCTAGGAGGTGGGTTGGGTTGGACACTGGTTGACCCGGGAACTCAGCACAGGGATGGTGGGAACCCCTCATAATTTGATGATTGGGAATTGGCGCCCCATTAGCCTTCTTAATGTCGATAGAAAGATACTGGCAAAGATTTTCTTCTGGCGATTATCACTAGTTGCAGGCAGTTTGTTATCCCACCACCAGCACTGTTCGGTCCAAGGTAGAAGCACTTTCTCAGAAGTGTTAGCTGTCCGGGAGGCCTTGGAGCGTTGTAGGGCTGCTGGTTGGGGTAAATTTTTGCTGACATTGGATCAGGCTAAGGCCTTTGATCGGGTTAATCATGAGTACTTGTGGCTCCTTCTTGACAAATATGGCCTGGAGGGGGGTTTCATTGATTGGCTCAAGATTTTGTACAAAGGGGCTGAAAGCTTTCCTCTGGTTAATGGTTGGGTCGGGCAGCCCTTTGCGGTCGGCTCGGGTGTGCGTCAGGGGTGTCCATTGAGTCCTCTGCTATATGTGTTTGCAATCGACCCCTTCATTAGAAATCTAGAGAGTGGACCATTGTGTGGGGTACCTTTGGGCATCGCTGGTGAGCCTCCTTTGAAGGTTGTGGCCTATGCTGATGATGTTTCTGTTTTTATTTCTGGGACTGCGGAGGAGCAGGAGGTGGTCTCAGTGATAGGGCAGTATGCAGAGGCATCAGGTTCAAAGGTCAACCAGGACAAGTGTGAAGCTTTCTGGATGGGTGTGGAAGGTGAGAGCTTTGTTCTCCCGGATGACTTCCCGGAGCCCCAACAAAAAATGAATTCGGCCCAGGTGACTATGGTCATGCAAATTGGATGAACAGGCTGGAGAATGCCGATGCCAAGGTGGCAAGATGGAAAGGTTGGCAGCTTTCCTTGAGGGAAAAGGTTGATCTGATCAAGACTTACCTGATTCCGATTTTTCTGTATGTCAGTTTTGTTTGCATTTTGCCAGTTTCTCTCTATACCAGGATCTATAGTTGTTTCTTCCAGCTGTTATGGGGGAACAGAATAAACCTTGTCAAAAGGAATGTGACTTACCTTCCTAGGCGGGAGGGTGGTCTGGGGATGCTCAACCCTGTAGTCTTTTTCTCTCTGATGTTTGTGAAGTACAATCTTGGTAACATGTTGGCAGAGAGTCCGCCTGGGTGGGTTGGTATTTTCCAGTCCTGGTTTAGGCCCTTTCTGCGAGACTGGGAAAATGGTGGGCCAGTGAAAAGCCTGAGGGTCAAGCATGAGCAGCTCCTGGCTTATGTTGCCCTGTGTTTGAAAATGCTTCGGCAGTGGCAAGTAAAAGCAGGAGAAGTCAGATCTCTTCCAAGGAAGCGGATCATGAGCTCTGCTTTTTGCGAGCCACTGGCCTTGAGGGATTGCCCATCCCTGGTTTTGGGGGTGGGTTTGCGATTGATTAATTTAGAGAGAATCCCAATGAAGTTTAGGGATCAGGCTTGGCTTGGCTTTCATGGAAAACTATATGTGAAGGGCAACTTGAAGTTTCTTTCCATGAGTGATCGGGGCTGCCCGAGAGTGGAGTGTGGAGGAGTGGTGGAGTCCATGGATCACTTTTTACTTCAATGCCCTTTTAATATAGAGGTGTACAAGAGGGTTGGGAGGGCTCTGAGTATACCCTTCCACCCCCATATGAGTTATGCAGAGTGGGTGTATGGGGCATTCCAGACTCGTCGGGATTATGATTTGGAAACACTTTTTTTAGTTAGTCTAGTAGTCCGTTATTTCACGTGGAGTGCACGGTGTCAGGTATCCTTACGGGGTAAAATCCTCCCTGTGGAAGTGGTGGTGCAGGACATTCTAGGTGAGGTTGGGAAGATTCGGGGTCTTGAGAAAGGCAGGTGGCAGCAGGAGGCCTGGATAAGGGCGTGGAGGAATATCAGGACTCTGTAGCTGCTGCCTGTTGATCTCGGGGTGTGCGGCTTTTCTTTGTATTCTTGTTTCACTCCCCTAGATTTTCAAGATGAAATCTATTTTTGATAAAAGGCTCCATGCATGGTGACGGTGATGTTCCTTAGTCTGGCTCTCCCGTAGGGATTGTGTTGTGTGCAATTTGGTTTGTACCATTTATTATGTTCTTGTTTTGTATTATCAAATTCAATTATTTTGTAAATATGTTTTATTTATTTATTATGGTTTTATTGTATATAAGTTGTTGTTTGTAAGATTTTCAATAAACAAAATTAACTCCTCATAATGGGCACAGCGGGTGTACAGACCCGGGAACTCAACACAGGGATGGTGGGAACCCCTCATAATGGGCACAGCGGGTGTACAGACCCGGGAACTCAGCACAGGGATGGTGGGAACCCCTCATAATGGGCACAGCGGGTGTACAGACCCGGGAACTCAGCACAGGGATGGTGGGAACCCCTCATAATGGGCACAGCGGGTGTACAGACCCGGGAACTCAGCACAGGGATGGTGGGAACCCCTCATAATGGGCACATCAGGTGTACAGACCCGGGAACTCAGCACAGGCATGGTGGGAACCCCTCATAATGGGTACAGTGGGTGTACAGACCCGGGAACTCAGCAGAGCAGGTAGAAACCTCAACAACTGAATTCTCAAGAGGTATCGGGATTGAATAATAAAGAGATTTTGATGCAAACACAGCAATACACTTCTTGTCCTAGGGGCGCAATATTAATATATATATATATATATATACACATAAATATTGATGTTTGTTTTCACTTATTGCTAGCTGCCAGCTTGTGAGTCTCTTTGAGATGAAGAAAAAAATAAATATTCCCGAGAAACGAAAAAGAAAACCTTTCCTGAAAAATAAAGTTTTGTGATGATAAAATACTCTTTTCATAGCAGAAAATAACACACCTATGCAATATTTAGAAATGTTAAACGTTTTGATAATAAAAGATGTCAAACATTAGTGTAAAATAATGAATACACTTAAAATTACTCATACAGAATGCCTATTATGGTTCTTGACCTAAATTTGGGAGGTTCTTTTCTTTCTTTTTTTTTTTGTAGATAATGTTAATGAGCACTTAGAAGGCCTCTGAGAACATTAGTGACTTGAAGCCACGTGTTTGGAGGGGCCTCGAACGCCAGCCAGATTTTTTGTATTTTTATTTTTTAAGCACTTTAACCTGAAGAAATATTCAGGGAGCCATGGAACGTTTTGTAAAAAAAAAAAAAAAAAAAAAAAAGTTTTTCATTTTCCATCACGAAGAGCTTTTGTCCTCCTTTATCATATTATATAAAGGGTTCTCTAGTGAATTAGACACACATTTATTCTTATCTCATGAAAGAGGTCAGTACATTGGGTTTTGTATTCTCCACAATAAGATCCAAAAATGTTCGCACTCTGGGGGGTTTTCTCATTGCGTTATCCTTCTGAGTTGCCCCAGTTTCAGGTTAATCCCAACAAGGATCTTTTGGGAAATCTCCTCAACAGTAGACACGGGCCAAACAACCCCCTTTGTTCAGTTGGCGGCAGAACTTTCAAACATCGCAAAAGTTTTGGAACCGAATAACGGACCCTCATTGAAGTCTATGCGACCCCCCCCCGAACTGGAAAAATCAAAGGGTCCATTTTGAAGGCTTATATGCAAGTCATTTAAATATAGACAGCTCAGTGTTTGAAAACAGTCCGAAGACTGTATGCCACATCCCTAAATACAAATATGGAACAAAGGAAGGACCCCCCCCAATGGGACTTTAACCACTTCAGCCCCGGAAGATTTGCCCCCTTAACTACTTCAGCCTCGGAAGGATTTGCCCCCTTCCTGACCAGAGCACTTTTTGCGATTCGGCACTGCGTCACTTTAACTGACAATTGTGCGGTCGTGCGATTTTGTACCCAAACAAAATTGATGTCCTTTTTTCCCCCACAAACAGAACTTTCTTTTGGTGGTATTTGATCACCTCTGCGATTTTTATTTTTTGCGCGATAAACAAAAAAAAGAGCGACAATTTTGAAAAAAAAAAAACAATTTTTTTTTACTTTTTGCTATAATAAATATCCCCAAATTTAAAAAAAAAAAAAAAAAAACACATTTCTTCCTCAGTTTAGGACAATATGTATATTTCTACATATTTTTTCGCAAAAAAATCACAATAAGCATATATTGATTGGTTTGCGCAAAAGTTATAGCGCCTACAAACTAGGGGCTATATTTATGGCATTTATGGCATTTTTATTAGTAATTCATTTTTTTACTAGTAATGGCGGTGATATGCCATTTTTATCGGGACTGTGACATTGTGCGGCACAGATTGGACACTTTTCACACTTTTTTGGGACCATTGACATTTATATAGCGACCAGTGCTATAAAAATGCACTGATTACGGTATAAATGACACTGGCAGGGAAGAGGTTAACACTAGGGGGCGATCAAGGGGTTAACCGTATGTCCTCGGGAGTGATTCTAACTGTGGGGGGGGGGTGGGACTGCCTGGGTGAGGAGACCGATCGTTGTTCGTACTTAGTATGAACAACAGATCAGTCTCCTCTCCCCTGACAGCACGTAGATCTGTCTGTCTACATTGACAGATCTCTGTTCTGTCTCTGTGTGGAGCGATCGCGGGTGCCCAGCGGTTGAGCATGTATCGGCTCCGGAGGCATGCACGTGCGCGCCCCCTATTGGCGTTGAAGCGAGCAGACGTATAGCTACGACGACTCGCCCAGGGGAGCCAACCTGCCGCAGTATAACTGCGGCGGCTGGTCGGGAAATGGTTCAAGGCAGTATGGTAATAAGAGTACAGTAGAGTACAATCAATAACTTTATTCAAACATAATAAAAAAAAAGTGATCACAAACACAAAGTACAAAAGTTAAGAACAAGTCAAAAATAACCATACACATATAGATCCAATACACTATAGCTCGAGATCTGGAACCCAGGGTTGGTCTCCAGTTGGAGACCAGACCAACGGTGGAGCTCCCATGAAAGTTCCCAACATGTTTCGGAAAATATAGCATTCTTTTTTCAGGGGAAGGTACGAGCAAGGTATAGTAATGATATATGGCCATGTCACAAAAACAGCAGCAATCGTCTGCCAGCTAGGAGCGGGCAGGATGGATGCCACTTGAAAGTTGATCACCGCTGTCAACTGCCGCTCACAAGGATCGCAGATATGGAGCCACGTATGGATAGATAATCATGCTGTGTGACATCCTATCAGTGTGTCCAAGATAAATGTAGGCCGCCTCTCGTGTATAGAACCTGCTGCAGCAATAATGACATTTATAAAGCCAAAAAAAATTACATTTGCCCTACAAGCTTTATTTATTTTATGAACAACAGCTTGGAAGGCCAGTCTGTATGATGAGACCCCAATATACAGTGTGTCCAGAAAGAACTCACAGTGCTTCCCTTTTTTCCACATTTTGTTATGTTACAGCCTTATTCCAAAATGTATCAAATTCATTATTTTCCTCAAAATTCTAGAAACAATACCCAATGACAACATGAAAGAAGTTTATTTGAAATCTTAGCAAATTTATTAAAACAAAAAAAGGAAAAAATCCCATGTACATAAGTATCACAGCCTTTGCCATGATGCTCAAAACTGAGCTCAGGTGCCTCCTGTTTCCACTGATCATCCTTGAGATGTTTCTACAACTTGATTGGAGTCCACCTGTGGTAGATTCAGTTGATTGGACATGATTTGGAAAGGCACACACCTGTCTGTATAAGGTCCCGCAGTTAACAGTGCATGTCAGGGCACAAACCAAGCCATGAAGCCTAAGGAATTGTCTGTAGACCTCCGAGACAGGATTGTATAAAGGCACAGATCTGGGGAAGGGTGCAGAAAACTTTCTGCAACATTGAAAGTCCCAATGAGCACAGTGGCCTCCAACATCCATAAATGGAGGAAGTTCTTCCTAGAGCGGGCGGCCCAGCCAAACTGAGCGATTGGGGGAGAAGGGCCTTAGTCAGGGAGGTGACCAAGAACCCGATGGTCACTCTGACAGAGCTCCAGCATTTCTCTGTGGAGAGAAGAGAACCTTCCAGAAGAACAACCATCTCTGCAGCACTCCACCAATCAGGCCTGTATGGTAGAGTGGCCAGATGGAAGCCACTCCTCAGTAAAAGGCACATGACAGCCTGCCTGGAGTTGGCCAAAAGACACTTGAAAGACTCTAAGGCCATGAGAAACAAAATTCTCTGGTCTGATGAAACAAAGATTGAACCCTTTGGCCTGAATGACAAGCGCCATGTCTGGAGGAAACCAGGCACCGCTCATCACCTGACCAATACCATCCCTACAGTGAAGCATGGTGGTGGCAGCATCATGCTGTGGGGATGTTTTTCAGCAGAAGGAAATGGGAGACTAGTCAGGATCAAGGGAAAGATGAATGCAGCAATGCAGAGAGACATCCTTGATTAAAACCTGCTCTAGAGCGCTCTGGACCTCAGACTGGGGAGAAGGTTCATCTTCCAACAGGACAACAACCTTAAGCACACAGCCAAGATAACAAAGGAGTGGCTACGGGACAACTCTGTGAAGGTCCTTGAGTGGCCCAGCCAGAGCCCAGATTTGAACCTGATTGAACATCTCTGGAGAGATCTAAAAATGGCACTGACTCTCCCCATACAACCTGATGGAGCTTGAGAGGTCCTGCTAAAAAGAATGGGAGAAACTGCCCGAAAATAGGTGTGCCAATCTTGTAGCATCATACTCAAAAAGACTTGAGGCTGTATTTGGTGCCAAAGGTGATTCAACAAAGTAAACCTTTTAACAACACCTTTTATCAATGGTGTGGCTCTTCAATTTCTATTTTCGCTACATTACACTGCAAGCATGGAGATCTTGGAGATCCACTGGGGTGAAGAAGCTGCCTGCCCAGGAGCCAGATTAATTGTATCAATACTTTAAGATAACCTTACTGGTCCAGTGGTATTTTTCCACTTTCCTCTGAGTTCTGGTCAAGCCAGGCTGTTACTCTTTCAGGACGTCCCAGGGGTGAAGTAAGTATGTGTTTGCCCCATCAGTTAAGGAGCGTCTGGGGCAACCCAAGCTATGGAACTGTGGAGTGCCCCAAAAAAATCCCTGACCAGTCGCAGAAAGAGTTCATTTTTCCTGCATGTGTCCCTTCTACCCAACAGAGCAATATGTGCAAGTACTGAGCATATATCATATATCTCAATAATGGAAAAATCCAAACCATTAGGTTGGTAAATCAGTAGACTTCAAAATATACGTTCATATCCAGAATTGTACATTTATGTGTAGTGCACAGACTCTCAGGATCTGCTATTTGTCCCGAGTTCTATTACCTATTGAGTGCAAGCAGCCAAGCACATGGTAGATTCCCAGTCTCTCCTCACAAGAACCAGGCAGAAAGTGTATTTTTCTAGATGTATTGCCTATTAAACTTGGGTGGTGTGCAGGGTGGGCCTTGGAATACTCCAGAACTAGGGTAAAAGATAATGGGGGACACTCTCTAACTATTCTTTCTCTTCAGAGTGCAGCCACCCTCTTAAAGTTGGTTAACTATAGCTCCATTGTAAAAGTAAGACCGAGCCCGCAAACTTAAATTAGCTTCCATCTAACTGGAGCTGGGACCCAGATGGGCTCTTCTAAACTGCATCAATGTGACCAGAGGGCCACAGGCTGGGTCTCTTCCCAGAGGACAAGGGTCCTAGCCTATTTATACACACTTCAACCCCCTACTGGCCAGCCTTCCTGTCGGGGATAGGCCGAGGCTGTCTGAATATGCAAGTGAGGTTCTGCCTCTTCCACCTACTAAAATCTGGAACCTACCTAGAATCAGGGGAAAGCAATCAAGCCTGCAACCAGCAGAACCCAGAACAACCAAAAACAATCAAACTTTGCTCCACTAGCTACAAAGGAGCCAAAAAACTAAATTTGCCTAACGCTGTTAGCAACCTAGCTAGGAGGATGCTACGTATGTACAATGGATCCAGACACACGCAGAAGATCACAAGATCCCTTCCATATAATGGATTTCCTGATGGTGACACTAGTGGACCATACCTGTCTAATGTGTTCTGAAATGACCATTAGCAGTCCATGTGATGGGGTGACAACATGAGAGCACAACTGAGAGGCCCGGGACAGAGAGTTGTCACTCCATAGCAAGAAATGCCTGAACAAAGGACCATTATGGCAGGATCAACAGGAAATATTATCATTAAGCTTCAAAAAGACTGGAAAAAAAAACGTTTAAATTGAGATATTAAAGCTTCTGGGATCGGGTTTTCATCTACTTTAAGAGTGTTAACAGTGATGTCTAAAAGTATAAATGGAAATTAATAATTCAAAGCAAAAACCATTGTCCTATAATGAGGTGCACTGTTTCCGTGGGCAGAAAAGTAGCTAAACAAGGTAAAAAAAAAACAAAATCAACAGAAAACCCATCAGAACTCAACCGTAAAAGAAGAAAGTTGAATCCATTGAAACTTGAAGCATAAATAAGTTCAAAGCGTTTTGCATGATCTTCAAAGAGAAAATAAAACTTTATTGATATATAGCGGTGTACAGGTCGTTTATCAGTCTCTTAGCAACAACAGAGATTACATAAATAAACATCAGCGGGAATCCTTCATCCGCCGGCCCCAACTGGCGCTCTGATGAGGCGATTTCAACCCCAAAAAATCACTTTTATAATCGGTGGTTAAAGTATTAGAGATAATGAGGGAGGACTTCGCTACTGTGATCACATTTCAAAGCCGTCCCGATGGCTTTCAGAGTAGGATAGGATTAAAGCCAAAGAAATTACTTTTAAAATGTAAAAAGAGAACATACGCTCATTGTTTAAACAGAAAATCACTTTATAAACCTTTCTCTTTGAGATGTGATGGGGAGCTCTGGTGACCATAGGATATAGCACACCATCAGTACGGGATATGGCATTGTCATACTGTATTGTTGTCCTGGGGAATGTTCTGAAAGCAGCGGGCCTGTGTGCAAGAACATAAATTGGGCCCTCCTGCCTGAGAGAAAGCGAATGCGGCATACGCAGCGTAGCACTGTGCACATCTGGTGTGGTTTTCATTGTCCTGAATACTGACTGTGGCTTAATGAGATGCAGGGTTCAGGGGTCTAGTAGTAGGTAATGCAGTGCCTAGAGGTCAATAGTGACACAGAGTTCAAGGGACAGTAATACGTAAGGCAGAATTCAGGGGTCAGGATTAAGTGAGGCAGAGTTCAGGGGTCAGGAGTAAGTGAGACGAAAGTCAGGAGTAAATGAGGCAGGGTTCAGGGGTCAGGGGTAAGTGAGGCAGGGGTCAGGAGTAAGTGAGGCAGGGTTCAGGGGTCAGGAGTAAGTGAGGCAAGGGTCAGGAGTAAGTGAGGCAGTGTTCAGGGGTCAGGAGTAAGTGAGACAAAAGTCAGGAGTAAATGAGGCAGGGTTCAGGGGTCAGGAGTAAGTGAGGCAGGGGTCAGGAGTAAGTGAGGCAGGGGTCAGGAGTAAGTGAGGCAGGGTTCAGGGGTCAGGAGTAAGTGAGGCAGGGGTCAGGAGTAAGTGAGAGGAAAGTCAGGAGTAAATGAGGCAGGGTTCAGGGGTCAGGAGTGAGGCAGGGGTCAGGAGTAAGTGAGGCAGGGTTCAGGGGTCAGGAGTAAGTGAGGCGGGGTCATGAGTAAGTGAGGCAGGGGTCAGGAGTAAGTGAGGCGGGGGTCAAGGGTCAGGAGTAAGTGAGGCAGGGGTCAGGAGTAAGTGAGATGAAAGTCAGGAGTAAATGAGGCAGGGTTCAGGGGTCATGAGTAAGTGAGGCAGGGGTCAGGAGTAAGTGAGGCAGGGTTCAGGGGTCAGGAGTAAGTGAGGCAGGGTTCAGGGGTCAGGAGTAAGTGATTGAGAGTTAAGGGGTCAGGAGTAATTGAGTTCAGAGGTCTGGACTAAGTGAGTTAGAGTTCAAAAGTAAGTAACAAGTGATGCAGAGTTCAGGGTCAGGAGTTAGTGAAGAAGAGGTCAGGAGTAAGTTAGGTAGAGTTCAGGGTAAGGAGTTAGTGAAGAAGAGGTCAGGAGTAAGTTAGGTAGAGTTCAGGGCTCAGGAGTAAGTGAAGAAGAGGTCAGGAGTAAGTTAGGTAGAGTTTAGGGGTCGGGAGTTAGTGAAGAAGAGGTCAGGAGTAAGTTAGGTAGAGTTTAGGGGTCAGGAGTTAGTGAGGAAGAGGTCAGGAGTAAGTTAGGTAGAGTTCAGGGGTAAGGAGTTAGTGCTGAAGAGGTCAGGAGAAAGTGAGCGTCAGAAACCATGAATCAGACCGAGACAGAAGTACAGTTAATCACACTTGTTTTAAATAAAAAAAGGTAAACAGAGTAAGCATAGTCAATACATAGCCAGAGTTCAGTAACCAGATCGGGTAGTCAGCCATGCCAATGTCAGAGAGCCAGAGATTAATGTAGTAGTACAGCAAGCAGGATCAGGATCCAGAAGGGACATCAGCCGAGCAAGTCTTCAACAGGAATGCAGGAGAAAGTCTCTGAGATGTGACCAAAGGCAAAGGCAGAGATAAAGTGAGCTTGACGGCTTTAAGTAGCCAGGACTGACAAGCAGATCATCAACACCTGAGTCACTGTGGAGAGATAGGAGCTGGCAATTAGCCGACAGCTGAGAGCCAGCTCAGAGAAGGAAGGGCTGAGCCCAGCCCTGACAGTGAGGCAGAGTTCAGGAGTCAGGAGTAAGTGAGGAAGAGTTCAGGAGTAAGTGAGACAGAGTTCAGGTGTCAGAAGTGAGGAAGAGGTCAGGAGTAAGTGAGGCAGAGGTCAGGGGTCAGAAGCAAGTGACGGAGAGGTCAGGAGTAAGTGAGGCAGAGGTCAGGAGTAAGTGAGGCAGAGGTCAGGGTCAGGAGCAAGTGATGGAGAGGTCAGGAGTAAGTGAGGCAGAGTTCAGGAGTAAGTGAGGCAGAGTTCAGGAGTAAGTGAGGCAGAGTTCAGGAGTAAGTGAGGCAGAGTTCAGGAGTAAGTGAGGCAGAGGTCAGGAGTAAGTGAGGAAGAGGTCAGGAGTAAGTGAGGCAGAGGTCAGGAGTAAGTGAGGCAGAGTTCAGGAGTAAGTGAGGCAGAGTTCAGGAGTAAGTGAGGCAGAGGTCAGGAGTAAGTGAGGAAGAGGTCAGGAGTAAGTGAGGCAGAGTTCAGGAGTAAGTGAGGCAGAGGTCAGGAGTAAGTGAGGCAGAGTTCAGGAGTAAGTGAGGCAGAGTTCAGGAGTAAGTGAGGCAGAGGTCAGGAGTAAGTGAGGAAGAGGTCAGGAGTAAGTGAGGCAGAGTTCAGGAGTAAGTGAGGCAAAGTTCAGGAGTAAGTGAGGCAGAAGGTCAGGAGTAAGTGAGGAAGAGGTCAGGAGTAAGTGAGGAAGAGGTCAGGAGTAAGTGAGGCAGAGTTCAGGAGTAAGTGAGGCAGAGGTCAGGAGTAAGTGAGGCAGAGTTCAGGAGTAAGTGAGGCAGAGTTCAGGAGTAAGTGAGACAGAGGTCAGGAGTAAGTGAGGAAGAGGTCAGGAGTAAGTGAGGCAGAGGTCAGGAGTAAGTGAGGCAGAGTTCAGGAGTAAGTGAGGCAGAGTTCAGGAGTAAGTGAGGCAGAGTTCAGGAGTAAGTGAGGCAGAGGTCAGGGGTCAGGAGCAAGTGATGGAGAGGTCAGGAGTAAGTGAGGAAGAGGTGAGGAATAAGTGAGGCAGAGTTAAGGGGTTAGGAGTAAGTGAGGCAGAGGTCATAAGTAAGCGAGGCAGAGGTCAGGGGTCAGGAGCAAGTGAGGAGGAGGTCAGGAGTAAGTAAGGCAGAGTTCAGGGGTCAGGAGTGAGGCAGAGTTCAGGGGTCAAAAGTAAGTGAGGAAGAGGTCAGGATTAAGTGAGACAGAGTTTAGGGGTCAGGAGTAAGTGAGGAAGAGGTCAGGAGTTAACAGTTACTTAACTGCATAGTACAATGGGAACACTTAACTGCATAGTACAATGGGAACACTTAACTGCATAGTACAATGAGAACACTTAACTGCATAGTACAATGGGAACACTTAACTGCATAGTACAATGAGAACACTTAACTGCATAGTACAATGGGAACAAGACATTCAGACATCTAATTTTTTTTAATTTTCAATGAATATATCCTTCATTGAATCAAATTGCAAAATACTGATGAGGTGGCCTCAGTTCATATTTTTGGAAGTTATTTCGGAAGATTGGTTATATTCGTTTTAATGTGTTAATACGTTACTTCTGGAGATTACTTATGCACTCTGAGTCATTCCTGCTAGTCCAACCCATGAAGAGAAATGGAATGAGCTGATTGGACGATATCGACTGGAGTCATTCATGTACATCAGATAGTAACAAATGGAGCGAAATTTGTTTCAGATTCGTTCGTTATGTTGTGATTCGGAGATTCTGATGGATCCACCTCTATCCAACCCGAACACAATCAGTAGGACTCATCTTATTTCACTTTTATACCTTACTGTATGTATTGCAATATGTTTTTTATAATAATGAAAAATGTTAATGTAAATAGAATCAACTGATTGTCCAAGAGTCAAAGACTACCACGCTGCTCTCATCCGAATAAAACAAATTAATCCGAATTAATGTCTTCATTCGTTATGTTATTAAGATGAATTCATTTCCCCATTCCCAACTGACTTTGTTTGTTGGGCCGCACATACAAATTAAACCAATGGTCTCTCAAGTTCAACCCCAATACAAATGGAATCTTATTAGAATATTCACGCTACGTTCACTAGAATAAAAACAAATAGATTTTGATCAATTTGGATCATTCGTTATTTTATTACGTTATTTCGGATGCTTCAAACATTAACACAAGTCAAAAACGATCTCATCATGTCATCTAAATGAAATAAATAAATACAAAATAATTTATTGTTTTTGTTATAGTTAATTTTCGGATTAGTTGAAATTTGTTACTATTTAGACATGTGCGGGTTCGATTTGTTCTGAATTGAGATTCGGACAAATTTTTGGATTCGTTGAAATTCGTTACTATTTAGACATGCGCAGTTCAACCTCAAACCTTGTGGACGGCCTTCCCAGAAGAGTTGAAGCTGTTATAGCTGCAAAGGGTGGGCCAACTCAATATTGAACCCTACGGACTAAGACTGGGATTCCATTAAAATTCATGTGCGAGTAAAGGCAGGCGTCCCAATACTATCTTGTCCTGTAAAACAAAGAATTAAGCCTGGGTTATAAATTCACAAAAACTAAAAAATAACAACTTAGCTGCTCACAAGGAAAGATCCGAGTTTAAAGTGGCCGTAAACCTCAGACACGAAATGTGAACAAAGCATATCCCTCTATAGCAGGGCGTCTTCATACTACGGCCCTCCAGTTGTTCAGGAACTACAATTCCCATCATGCCTAGTCATGTCTGTGAATGTCAGAGTTTTGCAATGCCTCATGGGACGTGTAGTTCCGCAACAGCTGGAGGGCCGTAGTTTGAAGATTCAAGCCCTATAGTGCGAACTTGTCTCAATCCAAAGCATTAAAGTGTCATTTCTGTCTGCTGCCTCTGCTATCTGAATGCGTCACTTCTGACAAGTTTTACTGACACCAAGAGAAAAAAAAAGGTGACAGGTGAGGGAGCTCCAGCACATAGACTGTGATTGACAGCCTCAGCTCTGTTCCTGTGGGCTGTGTGATAGGAGGGTGGGGGGGGGATCTGTTCTGTCCTCACTGATCTCTGCAGAGTGGAACATCGGCTTTCCGCCCCATTTTTTTTCTGAACTTGCGGACAAGTTTTATAATGCAACACCTTGAATGGATGTAGAGAAGAGAAGACTGCAGGTAAACAGGTACAACGTATGTAGGAGGATTTGTTTCATCTCATTGTATCACCTGAGGCCGGTCACTTTACTGGGTGTATGTAAGAGTTTAAAACCTCTTTGAGTGCTGGTTCACACCACAAAAACGCACCCCACAACCGTTCTGGATGTGTTTCTGCATGCGCGTTTCTAACACATTTTTGATGCATTTCTGGATGCATTCCATGTGCTTTTTACTTCTATTTTGCTACGGGGATTTTTTGCCTTTTGATGCATTTTACTCCGTTCCAGTACAGTCCAGTGTAGAAAAAAATGCAGCACTTTTTTTTTCTGGAAAGCCCCGGAACTTCCTGCACTGGTGTGAACTAGGCCATTGGAAACCATATAAACTACTTTCCATGCATTTTTGATGCAGAAAATAAAAATGCACTTGACTGCTGGTGGCATGAACTGAGCGTAAGTGATACCGTTATATTATCTAAGGCTTGGTTCACACCTATCCAGGTAGAACTGAGCACGCATGTTTCCAGCACGATCCCATGCGTGACTTTTAGGGCAGCCCATTTATTTCAATAGGCCGCCCTACGCCCCAAGAAATGCCTGTGTCTATGGATGCACACAGCCCAGCTAGGGAGCGCATCTGCAAGTGGCGTGCTGAGGGGGCACTCAGAAGGAAGTTGGAGCTGATAGCGCCAACGGGGGGACCACCAAAGGTACCCGCTGCTTAACAACCAACTATTCGCTGGTTGCTAAGGAAGCGGGGGTGTGCTGCTCTTAACCACTTGCCGACCACCGCACGCCGATATACGTCAGCGCAATGGCAGCGGTAGGCAAATGGGCGTACCTGTATGTCCCCTTTAAGAGGCGGGGATAGCTGGTGCATGCGTGCCGGGCGCGTACAGCGTGACCGTGCGCGCAGGGACCGGCGGACTCGATGTCCACCGGTCTCACGGCGATCGTGTCACGGAGCTGCGGGGGAAGTTCCTATGTAAACAAGGCATTTCCCCGTTCTGGCTTGTGTCATGACAGAGATCACCGCTCCCTGTCATCGGGAGCAGTGATCGCTGTCATGTCAGTGGAAGCCCCTCCCCCCACAGTTAGAATCACTCCCTAGGACACACTTAACCCCTTCATCGCCCCCTAGTGTTTAACCCCTTCCCTGCCAGTGTCATTTACACAGTAATCAGTGCCTTTTTATACCACTGATCGCTGTATAAATGACAATGGTTCCAAAATAGTGTCAAAGTGTCCGATGTGTCCGCCATAATGTTGCAGTCACGATAAAAATTGCAGATCACCGCCATTATTAATAAAAAAAAAAAATAATAATAAAAATGCCATAAATCTATCCCCTATTTTGTAGACGTTATAACTTTTGCGCAAACCAATCAATATACGCTTATTGCAATTTTTTTTAACCAAAAATATGTAGAAGAATGTGTATCGGCCTAAACTGAACAAAAAAATAGTTTTTTATATATTTTTGGGGGGATATTTATTATAGCAAAAAGTAAAAAATATGTTTTCTTCAAAAATGTCGCTCTTTTTTTGTTTATAGCGCAAAAAATAAAAACCGCAGATGCGATCAAATACCACCAAAAGAAAGCTCTATTTGCGGGGAAAAAAAGGGCGTCAATTTTTGTTTGGGTGCAACGTCGCAATGACCGCGCAATTGTCAGTTAAAGCGATGCAGTGCTGAATCGCAAAAAGTGCTCTGGTCAGGAAGGGGGGTAAAATCTTCCGGGGCTGAAGTGGTTAAAGAAATTTAACAACCAGCTGAAATTTCAGGCATTCCTTAAATATCACATGACTGGACCACTACTTATTTAACGCATGCATTTAATGATTTATTTCCTTTAGTGAATTGACTTTAGCGTTGTTTTATGCGGTATTTATCCATCGTTTTTTGCTTTTTGAGGTATATACTGTATAAAGGGATAGCGAATTGACATTTTTTAGTATCACATGTGATATTTGGGAATGATTTGTCACATGACCCAAATGCCACATGTGATACCCCTGCGGGAATTGAGCCCAATGCGCGGTGTCACAGGCAGAGGGTGGGAGAAGTCGGATTGCGGTGTATTGAGCTTCCATTCTTCCTTGATAAATTCGGCTCTCCCTACGTTTTATAGACATCCGACATTTCTGCTCGTCTTTCTTGTCATTATTCATGTGCAATTTATAAAGTCTATCACTGACTATGCATTTCACGCTGTGGCTTTTAATAGCTTTTTCTCTTGTGCGTTACATTGTGGCATTTTAATTTTATGTGCCTTTTACATTTTAATTTGAGTCACATTTATTTTTCTGGGACTCTTTTCTATATATCACTATAAAATGTGATAGAAGTTTAATTTATGGGCACATACAGCAACATTTGTAGTTCAGAGAGGTAAGTGGCCAGAGGCGAGGCTTGGGGGGGCCGCCTGGGCTTAACGTGAGACCTGATTAGAAAAATGATAACTGCTGATCTATGTAATATAATAATACTCACTACAAGTAGAAGAAATGGGCCAAGAAATGTGTGCCAGCGAACTGCTCACATGTAAGATTTAGGAATTCGGTCACTGTAGGGCAGTATTTGAAAGGGCACCCTTTAAAAGTGTGCAGAATCTTAAGGCATCCCTGTCATAATAGGGCAACATCTCAGATCACCTCCTTGATGAAATTAACTTCACATCAGTGCCGCCTGTCAGTGCAGCCTCATTAGTGCCCATCAGCGCTGCCTCATTAGTGCCCATCAGTGCAGTCTATCAGTGCCCATCAGTGCAGCACATCAGTGCTGCCTCATTAGTGCCGCCTCATTAGTGCCCATCAGCGCTGCCTCATTAGTGCCCATCAGTGCAGCCTATCAGCGCCCATCAGTGCCGCATATCAGTGCAGCTTCATCAATGCCCATAAGTGCTGCCTCTTTAGTACCCATCAGTGCAGTATATCAGTGCAGCTTCATCAATGCCCATCAGTGCTGCCTCATCAGTACCCATCAGTGCAGCCTATTAGTGCCACCTATCAGTGCCCATTAGTGCCACCTCTCAGAGCCCATCAGTGCTGCCTATCAGTGCCCATTGCTGCCACCTCTCCGATCCCATCACCCCTGCCTATCAGTGCCCATCAATGCCGCCTATCAGTGACACATATCAATGCAGCCTCATCAGTGCTGTCTCATTAGTGCCCATGAGTGTCATATATCAGTGCAGCCTCATCAGTGCCCATCAGTGCAGCATATCAGTGCCCATCAGTGCAGCCTATCAGTGCCCATCAATGCCACCTATTAGTGCCCATTAATGCTGCCTCTCAGATCCCACCACTCCTGCCCATCAATGCCGCCTATCAGTGCTGCATATATGTGCAGCCTCATCAGTACCTCCTCATCAGTGCTGCCTCATTAGTGCCCATGAGTGCCATCTATCAGCGCAGCTTCATCAGAGCCCATCGGTGCAGCCTATCAGTGCCCATCAGTGCAGCCTATCAGTGCCCATTAATGCTGCCTCTTAGATCCCATTAGTGACACCTATCAGTGCAGCTTAATCAGTGCCTCCTAAGCAGTGCCCATCAGTGCAGTCTCATCAGTGCCTCCTAAGCAGTGCCCATCAGTGCAGCCTCATCAGTGCTTCCTAAGCAGTGCCCATCAGTGCCCATCAGTGCAGTCTCATCAGTGCCTCCTAAGCAGTGCCCATCAGTGCAGCCTCATCAGTGCTTCCTAAGCAGTGCCCATCAGTGCCTCCTAAGCAGTGCCCATCAGTGAAGAAGAGAAATTACCTACTGTATTTCTAAAAATTTATAACAGAAACTAAGAAAACGTTTTTTGTTTTGTTTTTTAATTTTCAGTTTTTTTTTCCTTTGTTTACCAAAAAAAAACCCAGTGGTGATAAAATACCACCAAAAGAAATCTCTATTTGTGTGAAAAGAATGATAAAAATGTTATATGGGTACAGTGTAGCATGACTGCGCAATTGTCATTCAAAGTGTGACAGCGCTGAAAGCTGGAAATTTGCCTGGGCAGGAAGGGGGTAAAAGTGCCCGGTATTGAAGTGGTTAATCAGGAAGGCTACAGTTCGAGATGCAGTGACAGTCCTACTACGTTGTACTTCCTCCACCAGAAGCTGACCCTATGCTAATCCGACTGTTCCTAGCCAGCCGGAGATCAGTCCCTGACCTACCCACTATGCAGAATGCATGCTAACCCAAAGGGGACAACGCTTATTTTATAAGCACTGCCCACATCGAAGATGGCCACCAGATCAGTCAGGGCAGCGGTGTCCAATCGGAGAGCTGCTCCCCTGATACCTATGGATGCCTCAGAGGAACCTGGTTTCCCCCTTTGTCCTCCACCCTCCCCACACAGTGGCTGCCTAACAGCGCCACCCTTGGAGGATGGCTAAACTACATCCACCTACAACTAGGAGGGGCCCTCCTTAGAGACGGAGTTATACTGCAAAACTGAAGTGAAGGCTAGAGGTCAGCAAGTCAAGTAAATGTTACCCAGAGAGTGCTTGCTTCTAAATTGGCTTCTGCCGAAGAAAGAAAATATTGTTTCATTTTAGGTACCACAACCGAATTCTATTATCTGCACTCTTAACCTTCAATTATTTTTGTGCGGCTGTTTCATTCATCGCAGGGAGTCAAGAAGGTGAAATCGTCATTATGCGCCTTTTCATGGTGACATAATCAGTATTATTGGCGCATTGTCCCTTCAAGACGTGGCAGAATCTCCGGGCCGCGCGGATTTATGTCTGCGATCGGTCTGCGGTCTGGAATCGTTGCCCATCATCACTCAGGAATCCTAATTTGCAATGCATATAATGGAGGCTTCGGAGAGCATAAATCCTCAGGGTTTTCTTGTAATGATTCTTAAATGATTTTCTAACATGAGAGCCCAGGACCTGTCTGATCCCGGGTTTGGCAACAATGTGAAACTTGTCAGAGCGAAGACATAGCGAGGCCCCGGCGAATGGCGACAGACGAGTTGCCAAGACGTTTTCTATACTTGTGTTGAAAAATCAGGGGGCTGTTCCTTAGCTATGTTAATTATATCCCTGTTTACAGTTTGTATTGTTAGAATGATGTGACCAAACCCTTATCTGATCTTGCATGGTATATATTCTGTGTGAATTTATAATAAAGAGTTCCAGTTTGCACCTAAGCTAGTGTCATCTAGTATCTTTGGTGCTTAGCTATAATACCTGGTTCTTGGGTCCAGACTAGAGGAAGCTGTATCTTGACAGAAGCACCCTAGCAATTTTCTTTCTGTTATATTGGTTATTTTTTTATTTATAATTGCTGATATGGTCTTTCTACAGATATCCTATGAAACATCATTAGTCCACTTTGACGAAACGCATCGAGTGTCAGGATACCAACTAGTTACCTTGATATGTATACATGGTATTATGTGATTATTTACTATGTACTGTTATGCTTCATGGAATTTCCTTATGATTTTAACCTTCATGTGTGAATAAAAATCTGATTTTTTAAAATTCTTTTAAAATTATTGTTGATTAGTTGGTGTTTGGTGCAGGTTTTACAAAGTTCCACAGGCAACTTCTTTAGCTGAAAGATCAATTTTTCTTTTGTCAATGTGTTTCCTGAAGATGTACACTTTGTGTAGATCAATTTTTTTTTCAATGCGTTTCCTGAAGAAGTATATGTAACTATGTAAGTACATTTTGACGAAACGCATCGAGTGTCAGGATACCAACTAGCTACCTTGATATGTATACATAGTATTATGTAATTATTTACTATGTCCTGTTATGCTTCATGGAATTTCCTTCATGGTTTTAACTTTCGTATGTGAAGAAAAATCTGATTTTTTTTTTTAATTATTGTTGATTTGTTGGTGTTTGGTGCAGATTTTACAAAGTTCCACAGGCAATTTCTTTGGCTGAAAGATCAAATTTTTTTGCAATATAACAAATGTTTGCTTTTGGATTTGATAAAAGATTTAAACGATTGAACAAAACATAAAATTCTGCAGCGCTAAAGAACAATAGGCAACTAGCGGGAAAATGAAGGGATCCCCCAAATACTTGGAAAAAACCATCAGCAGAGTGCCATAGCCATAGTGCTACACCCCAGTTAGCAGCATAAAAAGTATAATTGTTGCAATTACTATAATGTGGAAGGATATTAGAAAGACAATTATGTATTTAGTTGATATATAATGTATATATCATTTAAAACCTGAGATGTTTATAAATAATGCAATCTACATGGATATGTTTTGCTGCTAGGAGTACTGTGTGTAACATTGTGACATTCTGCTGATTTGTCTTTGAAGATTATATTAGAAGGTTGAGAGCAAACCACGTGAGTCCTCAGCAACCAATCAGAACTCTGTTTCCAATATTTAATAGAAAAAATATGTAATTGTTTAATAAAAGTAAAAATAGAGAGAGATGGTGAAGGAGAGAAAGGGGGGGGGGGTGAGAGAGAAGAGGGAGAGAAGATAGAGTAAGGGAAAAGGGGGGGTGAGAGAGAAGATAGAGGGAAGGTAGAGTAGGGGAAAAGGGGGGGGGTGAGAGAGAGAAGAGAGAGGGAAGGTAGAGTAAGGGAAAAAGGGGGTGGGGGGGTGAGAGAGAGAAGAGAGAGGGAAGGTATAGTAAGGGAAAAGGGGAGGAGAGAAGAGAGAGGGAAGGTAGACTAAGGGAAAGGGGGGGGGGGGGAGAAGAGAGAGGGAAGGTAGAGTAAGGCAAAAGGGGGGAGAGAGAGAAGAGAGAGGGAAGGTAGAGTAAGGCAAAAGGGGGGAGAGAGAGAAGAGAGAAGGAATGTAGAGTAAGGGAAAAGGGGGGAGGGGGAGGAGAGGGAGAGAGATAGGAAGAAAGAAGGGGGAGGTAGAAAGAGAGAGAGAGAGAAGGGGACAGAAGGGAGGAGGAGAAAAAGAGAGAACGAGAGAGAGGGTTGGGGGGAGAGAAGATGCGAGAGGAAGATAAAAGGGGGAGGAGAGAGGAGAGGTAGAGAGAGAAGGTGAGAGGGTAGGATAGAAGTGGAGAATGAAAGGAAAAGGAGGAGGAGGAGGAGGAGGAGGGAAAAATAAGAGAGAGGGAGGAGAAAGACAGGAAGGAGAGAGGGACTAGAGGGAAGTGGAGAGAAAGGTAGGGGAGAGAGAGAATGAGAGGAGTGTGGGAGAGATAGATACTGTAGATAGATAGATACACTATATTTCCAAAAGTATTGGGACACATGCCTTTACACGCACATAAACTTTAATAGCATCACAGTCTTGGTCTGTAGAGTTCAATATTGAGTTGGCCCACCCTTTGCAGCTATAACAGCTTCAACTCTTCTGGGAAGGCCGTCCACAAGGTTTAGGAGTGTGTCTATGGGAATGTTTGACCATTCTTCCAGAAGCCCATTTGTGAGGTCAGGCACTGATGTTGGATGAGAAGGCCTGGCTCACTGTCTCCGCTCTAATTCGTCCCAAAGGTGTTCTATGGGATTGAGGTCAGGACTTTGTGCAGGCCAGTCAAGTTCCTCCACCCCAAACTTGCTTATTCATGTCTTTATGGACTTTGCTTTGTACACTGGTGCGCAGTCATGTTGGAACAGGAAGGGGCCATCTCCAAACTGTTCCCACAAAGTTATTCCCACCTTAAGAGTTCCCTTCACTGGAACTAAGGGGCCAAGCCCAACCCCTGAAAAACAACCCCACACCATAATGCCCCCTCCACCAAATGATTTGGAGGGGTGGCCCGATACTTTTGGCAATTTTGTGTGGATGAATGAGTCTGGGGTGGAGGAACTTGACTGGCCTGCACAGAGTCCTGACCTCAACCTGATAGAACACCTTTAGGGTGAATTAGAGCAGATACTGCGAGCCAGGCCTTCTCACGCAGTGCTTGACCTCACAAATGCTCTTCTGGAAGAATGGTCAAACATTCCCATAGACACTCTCCTAAACCTTGTGGACAGCCTTCCCAGAAGAGTTGAAGCTGTTATAGCTGCAAAGGGTGGGCCAACTCAATATTGAACCTTACGGACTAAGACTGGGATGCCATTAAATTTCATGTGCGTGCAAAGGCAGGCGTCCCGATACTTTGATATATAGATAGATAGATAGATAGATAGATAGATAGATAGATAGATAGATAGATAGATAGATAGATAGATAGATAGATAGATAGATAGATAGATAAAATTTAAAGAAAGAAATCGAGAGAGAGAGGGACGGGGAAGTAAAGAGTAATGCAAAAATTAGAAATGTAAACATGAAATCTTTACAAAGAATTTCCCCAAATACTGAGAACGAAGCACGTTTATTGAAATTTCCACTGGAAAATTGCTTTTAAATGCATCCCGACGTATCTTCAAAGTATCTGTGATGTACTTTCAACAAGTACAGTGTAAGCAGCACTGGGGCTCGTCAGATGGATAAAAGAGAAGGAATCCAGGTTATATATCTGAAAATAAAATCACAGAAGATTTGCTCCTTTGTAGATTACATTTATGTTTGTAGATGAGTATGTAGAAATCTCAACTATATACCAAGATCAACAAATGTATTATTAGATCATCACAGTACAAGAAATCATTGTTCTATAGATTGGTATTGAATGACCAACATGTACAATGGGCCACTGACACCAGAGATTGGCGTTCCCGTGCCCCATGGCAGGAAGGAAGGGAAGGAAAAGGGAAGGCAAAAGGGATGGAAGGGTACAGAAGGGAAACGGGAGGGAAGGGAAAGGAGAGGGAAGGGAAGGGAAGGGAAAGGAGCGAGAAGGGGAGAGGGAAGGGAAAAGAAGAGAAGGGAAATGGGAGGAAAGGAAAGAAAAGGGAAAGGAGAGGGGAGGGAAGGGAAGAGAAGATAGAATAAAGGGTAAGGGGGGGAGGAAAGGGAAGAGAAGGCAAAGGGGAGGGAAGGGAAGAGAAGAAAAAGGGAAGAGAAGGGAAAGGGGAGGGATGGGAAAGGAGAGGGAAGAGATGGGAAAGGAGAGGGAAGAGAAGGGAAAGGAGAGGGAAGAGAAAGGAAAGGAGATGGAAGTGGAGGGAATAAAAGGGTAAGGGGAGGGGATCAAAGGCAAGGCAAGAGAAGAGAAGGAGAAGAGAAAGGAGAGGGAAGGGAAGAGAAGAGAAGGGAAGGAGAGGGAAGGAAAGATAAAAGAAGATACAGGGTGGTGGGGAGGAAATGGAAGAGAAGAGAAGAGAAGAGAAGAGAAGAGAAGAGAAGAGAAGAGAAGAGAGGGGGGGGGGGGGAAGAGAAGGGAAGGGAAAGGGGAAGAGAAGAAAAGGGAAGGGAAAGGGGAGGGAAAAGAAGGGAAAGGGGAGCGAAGGGAAGAGAAAGTAAATTATAGGGAAGGAAATAAAAGGTAAGGAAAGGGAAGAGAAGGGAAAGGGGAGGGAAGGGAAGAAAAGGGAAAGGGGAGGGAAGGAAAGGGAAAGGAGAGGGAAGGAAAGGGAAGAAAAGGGAAAGGGGAGGGAAGAGAAGGGAAAGGGGAGGGAAGAGAAGGGAAAGGGGAGGGAAGGGAAGAAAAGGGAAAGGGGAGGGAAGAGAAGGGAAAGGAGAGGGAAGGAAAGGGAAGGAAAGGGAAGAAAAGGGAAAGGGGAGGGAAGGGAAGAGAAGGGAAGGGAAGAGAAGGGAAAGGGGAGGGAAGAGAAGGGTAAGGGGGGGAGAGAAGGGAAGGGGGGGAGAGGAAAAATTAAAGGAAGGAGCCGTGATTATAAGCTGGCACTTCCAAAAGGCTTCTGAAGTGTTAAATGTTTTGTTTTTACTGTGTTGATGCTCTGAGGTTGATCAGGTCACAATTCTACATTGTAATTACGTGTCAAAGCTACTTGTTACAATGTAGAATTGTTGCACTGTGTCCTCAGGTTGGCCTGCTGAGCTACTAGACAAGTTTTCCTGCTCTTAGAATGCATAGAATGCATTAAGGTGAAAAAAACTTTTACCTTTACAACCCCTTTAACCCTAGAGGAACCCCAAAAATAATTTTCATGTCTTGAGGAACCCTTACTAAAACCAACTTATCAGGGCTCAATAGGAACAATGCCCCTTATATTGGTAGTCAATCAGAAGAATGTCCCCCTTAAAGTGGTGAATGCTACCCTTAAAGACAACTAAAAAGATATTTGGTGTCATGCTGCTGGCTTTGCTAAGTGGTGCTGAACCTTGAACCCTGTGGGCATCATCAAATGGGTGGTTCATCAGCCACAGCTCAAGAAACCCTAAGCAACCTCTGGAGGAACCCCAGGGTTCCACAGAATCCTGGTTGAAAATGGCTGGTATAGAGTTTTTCTAATATTTATGTAAAGTGTTGGCTGTTTTCACAGTTCTAAGATTCACATAGGGTTAGCATTTTTTGTCTTTTTATTTTGGCACGATTTTTTTGGTATGTCTAATATAGCGCAGAGGTAGGATTGGTGATTTATTATTTATAGATAATTTCTCTCCTGTTTTTGCATAGTGCAATAAACCTAATAATACGTCTAATAAATAAATACAATCTTTGAAAATGAATCAATATATAACACTGTGTGACCAACCATATAACAAGTGCAAATTATTCCCAAGTGACTTTAAAAAAAAAAAAAAATATATATATATATATATATATATATATATATATATATATATATATATATATATATATATATATATAAATGTATTGAAAGTGCAAAGATTGTAAAGTGTCCAAGTATTTGATGAAAACGGTTCCAATGGAATGAGTAAATTCTTAAATTGTGTCTTCTAACATCCAAGTGAATCCACCACCGCAGAGGTATCTGCTGGTAAAGTTATCCCCTTCACGGCGACCGTACGCAAATATGCATTCTCGGCTTGAAAGGATTTTAATGGGGTGATATGCAGCTGCAGGCATCACCCCAGTACTGTTTCTAGAGCAGGCGGTTGGCTCTTTAGTGATAACAACGATGCGGCTAAAAGCCGCTTGGCTGTTATAATCTAAATACTTTTAAGTGCAAAGGAGGGATTTAGGGTCTTTTGGACCCCTGTTACCTCCATAAAGAGTGCCTGTCACCAGGCCCAGATTGGGACAAGAAATAGGCCTGGGCATTTTAAACTGGGCAGCCCAAGGGGGAGTAGGTCAGAGATGTGGGGCAGGCATTCGAGGGGGTGGTTGGTGACCAGATAATCATCTGAGAGACATCCCAATACAGCAAAGAGACGTCCCAATATAGCAAAGAGACATCCCCAATCTGACAAAGAGACATCCCCAATCTGGCAAAGAGACATCCCCAATCCAGCAAAGAGACATCCCTAGACCAGCAAAGAGACATCCCCAGACCAGCAAAGAGACATCCCCAAACCAGTAAAGAGACAGCCCCAGGCCAGTAAGGAGACAGCCCCAGACCAACAAAGAGACGGCCTCAGACCAGTAAAGAGACAGCCTCAGACTAGTAAATAGATAGCTTCATATCAGTAAATAGACAGCCGCCACATACCAGTAAATAGAGAGCCCCATACCAGTAAATAGACAGCTCCATACCTGTAAAGAGACAGCCCCATACCTGTAAAGAGACAGCCCCAATCCACTCCCTTTCCCCACCACTACAGAGTGGTTTTTTGGATGTCGCACTGAAACATATTAGGGTTTGTTTCACTGCACTCACCCTCCTTCCTGTGCAGCCATCACAGTGTCCTGGCCGGTGTTAGGAGAGAGGCCGCTGTCTACTTGAGTGTAGCTATACCTCCAGAGCGTCCGGCCCGCGAGGTGTTTGTCCCCTGCAGGCTTCTCTCCCGCCTCCTTCTGCACCTCGTAAGTGTGCTGGCGCCGGCCCTGCTATAGGAATGCCCCTTATAGCAGTAGGTGAGCGGCGGCCACAGTCTGTGTTAGCCCTGTCCGGTCGCTGCTTACCTCCTGCCATGCGGCCCAGTCATCAAGAGGCCGCTCTTGCTAAAACATGCAGCCCAGGGACCGCGGCCCACTGGGCAAATGCCCAGTGTGCCCTATGGCCAGTCCGGGCCTGCCTATCACCACCTATTACTGTCAAAAGGGTTTTTAGATTCCTTGTGACAGCAATAAAAGTGATCAGAAAAGTGATTTTTTTTAAAAGGGACAATGTAAAAATAAATAAATAAAATAAATAAGAAAAAAAAAATTATTTTAAAAGCGCCCCCGACCCCGCATGCTCATGCAACAAAGAAAACGCATATGTAAGTCGCGCCTGCAAATGTAAACGGTGTTCAAATCACACATGTGAGATATCGCCGCAATCGTCAGAGTGAGAGCAATAATTCTAGACCTCTTCTGTAGCTCTAAACTGGTAACCGTTAAATTATTTTAAAGCGTCGCCTATGGAGATTTTAGGTACCGTAGTTTGTCGCCATTTCACAAGTGTGCGCAGTTTCAAAGCATGACATGTTAGGTATCTATTTAATCGGCGTAACATCATCTTTCACATTATACAAAAAATTGGGCCAATTTTACTGTTTAGTTTATTTTTAATTCACGAAAGTGTCTTTTTTTCCCCAAAAAAATGCATTTGAAAGGCCGCTGCGCAAATACCGAGTGACATAAAATATTACAACAATCGCCACTTTATTCTCTAGGGTCTCTGCTAAAAAAAAAATATATATATATATATATATATATATATATATATATATATATATATATATATAATATTTGGTGGTTCTAAGTAATTTTCTAGCAAAAAATACAGATTTTAACTTGTAAGCAACAAATGTCAGAAATAGGCTTAGGTGTTAAGGGGTTATAAACCAGGCAGTAATGCATTCCTCTCTGGGAGTAACAATCTGCAATGTCTGTAATTATCTCGTTTAAATGCTCAAAGGGGCATCAACAGACATTATGTCTAAAATGCTTTGGTGTCAACAGTGTAAGAAGTATGGCCTATGGATTATAGAGTGTTAACCGGGCAGGTGCTCTGCTGCTTCTAAGTCTGGAGTGTCACCTTAATGCTGAATTCACATGACCGCGACCCCTGCCTATGGTTTAGGGATCAGCAAATTCCACAGTGTCCCCACTAGAGTACACCAAACCCTGCCCACCTGCTGCCCCATTATCAGGAAGGAAAATAAAATGAAGGAAGGTGAAATAAGAGGAATATTGGCATACCTTAACTTTGCTGACCCATTCTTGGGGATGCTAGGAAAAAAAATGGAAAAGATGAAGGAAAGAGGAAAGGGAGGAAAGATGGATAGAAGGAAAGAGTGAAGGAAGGAAGAGGAGGGAGAAAGGAGGGAAAGAGGGAAGGTATGCTGACATAAATGTAACCATGCTGGCTCATGTTTGGGACCAAAGGAAGGAAGAGGGAGGGAGGACGGAAGGAAGGAAGGAAGGAAGGAAGGAAGGAAGGAAGGAAGGAAGGAAGGGAGGAAGGAAGGAAGGAAGAGGGAGGAAGGAAGGAAGGAAGGAAGGAAGGAAGGAAGGAAGGAAGGAAGGAAGGAAGGAAGGAAGGAAGGAAGGAAGGAAGGAAGGAAGGAAGGAAGGAAGGAAGGAAGGAAGAGGGGGGGCGAGGGAAGGAGTCAGTGGGAGGGGGAAGGAAAGAAGGAAGATAGGGATGGAATGAGGTAGAGGGTAGGAGGAAAAGATGAAAGGCAGGAAGGAGGAAAAGATATAAAGCAGAAAGGAATAACAGCAAACCTTGAGCCTGATAAACCACTCTGCAAATACTAGAAAGGAAGAGAGTAAGGAGAGAGCGAGGGCAGAAAAGTGGAAGGAAGAAGGGAAGGAAGAAAGGAAGGAAGAAAAGACCCATTCCTGAGATGGTAGGAAAAAAGAGGGAAGGAAGGAAGAATGAATAGAAGGAAAGAGTGAAGGGTGGAAGAAAGGAAGGAAGGAAGGAAGGAAGGAAGGAAGGAAGGAAGGAAGGAAGGAAGGAGAAAAAAAGGCATACCTTAACTCTGCTGACCCATTCTTGGGATACTAGGAAGTAGACATGTGCACACTGAAATATTTTGTTTCGGAATTTCGTTTTCGTCTGAAAAATAAATTTATTTAGTTACTCCCGAAATTCGTTTTTCGTTAAAAATTGCATTCGTCCGAAAATCCAAATTAATTAAGGTCGAATCTGTCATTGAAGGCTCATAGTGTCTGTCGAATGTTTCACTGCTTTGTCGAATCTTCGTCGTTCATGTTGAATGTATATAGTTCAAACAGAAAATGGACTGGTGATAGTGATCACTGATCAGACAGGTAACAAGATAGGGTATATAGATTCTATATAAAATCTCAATCTATAATATAGAATCTATAATAATAAATCCCCCCCCCCCCCACAACACGGGCAGCCTCTGAGGCTATCACAACACCAGCAACTATAATATCACTATCAAGTTCACAATGCTAACACAATAGCAGCAGATTATTATGAAAAAGTTAAGTTGAACTGTAGCTTGTTTCACTATTGTTCTGCTGCTGTGCTTATGCTTAATTGCTAAATAATTCAGGTTCTCTGACAAACGGACCAGCTAAGATTGACTGTCTTCTGAAATGATTCAGTGTGTGTGTCTCTCTGCTAGCAAATCGTAAGTGAAAGTAAGTTGGCTGTACGTGTGTACTTAGTTCTAGATATTTTACTGCCCCTCCTTTTTGGTTACGATCAGCCAATAACATTCATAATTATCATTATTTTTATTTTACTTCCCCCACCCAATTCCAGCAGCGATCTTTTCTCTCTATGTCGAATCTTTTCTCTCTATGTCGAATCTTTTCTCTCTATGTCGAATCTTTTCTCTCTATGTCGAATCTTTTCTCTCTATGTCGAATCTTTTCTCTCTATGTAGAATATTCTTGGACCAATAGAGTTAAGGTTAGGCACATTCGACCACAGGTTCGATGGACACAGATTGTTATTGTCATCATCATGTCGAATCTCCTATCTATATCGCACTGTTGTCACAACGAAAACGAAAATAAAGCATTTGTTTATGTCGGATCTTTCGTTTTTTGGATTCTGCACTTTCGTTATCGTCTGTTAAAACGATAACGAAAATACCTGAAATTCGGCCGAAAATGCATTCGGACGAAAATGAATGCACATGTCTACTAGGAAGAAAAGAAGGAAGGATGGATAATAGAAAGAAGGAGAAGAGTGTGGAAGGAAGAAAGAAAAGAGGAGGTAGAAAGGATGGAAAGAGGGATGGAATGTTGATGTAACTTGACCATGCTGATGTATGCTTGGTATGATAGGAAGGAAGGAAGAGAAGGAAGGAAGAGAAGGAAGGGAAGGAAGGAAGGGAAAGAAGGAAGGAAGGAAGGAAGGAAGGAAGGAAGGAAGGAAGGAAGGAAGGAAGGAAGGAAGGAAGGAAGGAAGGAAGAGAAGGAAGGAAGAGAAGGAAAGAAAGAAGGAAGGAAGAGAAGGAAGGGAAAGGAAGGAATGGAAAGGAAGGAAGGGAGAGAAGGAAGGAAGAGAAGGAAGAGAAGGAAGAGAAGGAAGGAAGAGAAGGAAGGAAGGAAGGAAGGAAGGAAGGAAGGAAGGAAGGAAGGAAGGAAGGAAGGAAGGAAGGAAGGAAGGAAAGGGAAGGGAAGGGAAGGAAGGAATAGAAGAAACGGGAAGGAAGAAAGGAAGGAAGGAAGGAAGGAAGGAAGGAAGGAAGGAAGGAAGGAAGGAAGGAAGGAAGGAAGGAAGGAAGGAAGGAAGGAAGAGAAGGAAGGAAGAGAAGGAAAGAAAGAAGGAAGGAAGAGAAGGAAGGGAAAGGAAGGAATGGAAAGGAAGGAAGGGAGAGAAGGAAGGAAGAGAAGGAAGAGAAGGAAGGAAGGGAGAGAAGGAAGGAAGAGAAGGAAGAGAAGGAAGAGAAGGAAGGAAGGAAGGAAGGAAGGAAGGAAGGAAGGAAGGGGAAGGGAAAGGAAGGAAGGAATAGAAGAAACGGGAAGGAAGAAAGGAAGGAAGGAAGGAAGGAAGGAAGGAAGGAAGGAAGGAAGGAAGGGAAGGAAGGAAGGGAAGGAAGGAAGGAAGGAAGGAAGGAAGGAAGGAAGGAAGGAAGGGAAGGAAGGAAGGAAGGAAGGAAGGAAGGAAGGAAGGAAGGAAGGAAGGAAGGAAGTTTCTTATAATCCTGGTGGCAGCATCTCATTCTGTGCTCCTTGCTGTGACATACAGGATCTCTGACAGGTACTCTTTAGGAAGTTACTTTAAAAACTCTTCTGTTACAGAACTTTCTTCCCCCTCCTCAGCCCCGGTAAGCCAACAATTAGAGGGAATGTACACTCTGTATCCAGCCTATTAATCAGCTGCCTCTATTTCTTCACAGCAGATTAACAGAAGAGTAAATTCTCTCTTTGAACAGCCCCAGGATCCTCCGCCCTCCCCCCACGCCGTGACCCGGTACACCAGAATCTCTGCAATATATAAACTCAGCACAGTAACTTTAATTAACTGTCAGGAGTCACATCTCGCCATTGTGCTCTACATTGATCATAATAAGCAATTTACCAAATAACGAGTGTACAACAGCAACAGTAACAGTATTAATTAATGACAATTAATTATTAATACTAGAAAAACTTAATTATCTTTTATCTGCAGGTGTTACCTCTCGGCGCGGCGGGGAAGGCTTTAAAGATGATTCTGGAACATTCCCCTTAGAATTCCTATTGTTTTACATACCTAATTAGTCTTTCCTCGTCCGTATGGCTCTCGCTCAGCAGAGTTTGCGCTCATTGCCGCCATGGCGGCATTTAATGAGTCCTCCGTCTGAGATCCCAGCACCGCTACAGGATTTATTATTTGCATAAGACAACTTTTGTTTGCCCGTCCTAAGCTGTAATTTGAGTTTCTAAAGAAATTTGTTACTCACCATGGAGAAAAACGACTGTGAGATGGTTTTAACGGAAGGTTATTAAAATAAAATGAGAAACTAATTTCTATAAATGGTTGCAAATTAATATTTTGCTGTTAGAATATTAATATTTGGCCTATTTATAAGCAGTAGACCCAAGTGAAGGATGAGCTACTGGGGGACCAAAAAATGAGCCATTGCCAACCGTCCAACAGACAGCCATGTCCCAGAAAGATGACCACCATGGAGATGACCAAGTGCCCAATTTACATACGGTTCATCCTTTTGTGCAGTAAACAATACAGCAAAGTAAATGAGCTGCCCCCAAATGCTGATTGGATGCTGAAGGATAAGCAGAACACTGATAAGGTAATCACTCTGCTCACTTGTCCTTCTTCTCCTGTATGTAGAGATGAGTGAACTTCCGCAATACTTGACTGGCTGTGGTTTGAGGGAACCTATTAATAGTTTGCAAACCTCCGAAATTCAGAATTTCCAAAACAGAAGTCGCTTTAATGTTAACAAAAGTTCAAATCAGGCAGTTATTATAGAGTAGAAAATTAGCAAAAATGGTGCAAAATTGCATGGGAGGCTCCTGGCAAGATGAGATGATGGGGCTAATCAACAAACTGTATGGCAGGTTTTTCATAGTTACATGGTTCAGCTTGGATCAATATATGTATGTATGCGCCATACGTGTGCAATCTTTGTGGAGGATAGAAATCTCTTTAGTAGGCACTGCTACTACACTGCTACAACAATCCAATTCTAGATCTGGGCCCCAACATACTGGCCAGCAGGAAACAGGTTTATAGTGATTGCAAAGATTCTGATTAAAAAACAAAAAACAAACATGTTATACTTACCTGCTTTATCCGCCGGTGATCCTAGCTTCTCCCCCCTGCGGAGTGTGCCCCCAGAGCAAGCTGCTTACTCTGGGGGCACTCATGCATGCTCGCTCCATAGCCACTTCTGTCTATCTATGAGACACACAGAGCGTGGTTTGGCCCTTCCTCCCCCCCCACTCCTGCCTCACTGGGTGTGATTGACAGCAGCGGGAGCCAATGGCTTCCACTGCTGTGTCTCAGCCAATGAGGAGGCAGAGACCCGGGAGAGGTTCTGCTCTTGTGCAAGTCGCTGGATCGGATCAAGCTCAGGTAAGCATTGGGAGGGGGGGGCTGCACACTGAAGGTTTTTTGCTCCTAATCAAGCAGAAGAGCCGCACCGGCTATTGAACTTAATTTTTCTCGGCTCGTCGTACGTCTTGTACGTCACCGCGTTCCCATGTTCGTAATCGTTGACCAACATTTGTGTGACCGTGTGTATGCAAGACCAGTTTGAGCCAACATCCTTCGAACAAAAATCCACGGTTTTGTTGGCGGAAAGTCCGATCGTGTGTACATAGCATAAGGGTTCCCTTCGCTGGAGCTAAGGGGCCAAGCCCAACCCCTAAAAAACATCCCCACACCATAATCCCCCCTCCACCAAATTATTTGAACCAGTGCACAAAGCAAGGGCCATAAAGTAAAGACATGGATGAGCAAGTTTGGGGTGAAGGAACTTGACTGGCCTGCGCAGCGTCCTGACCTCAACCCGATAAGACGCCTTTGGGATGAATTATGCCCCGTACACACGGTCGGATTTTCCGATGGAATATGTCCGATCGGAGCGCGTTGTCGGAAATTCTGACCGTGTGTGGGCTCCATCGGACATTTTCCATCGGATTTTCCGACACACAAAGTTGGAGAGCAGGAGATAAAATTTTCCAACAACAAAATCCGTTGTCGGAAATTCCGATCGTGTGTACACAAATCCGACGGACAAAGTGCCACGCATGCTCAGAATAAATAAAGAGATGAAAGCTATTGGCCACTGCCCCGTTTATAGTCCCGACGTACGTGTTTTACGTCACCGCGTTCAGAGCTATCGGATTTTCGGACAACTTTGTGCGACCGTGTGTATGCAAGACAAGTTTGAGCCAACATCCGTCGGAAAAAATCCTAGGATTTTGTTGTCGGAATGTCCGAACAAAGTCCGACTGTGTGTACACCCTATTAGAGTGGAGACTATGAGCCAGGCCTTCTCGTCCAACATCAGTGCCTGACCTCACAAATGCACTTCTGGAAGAATGGTCAAACATTCCCATAGACACACTCCTAACCTTGTGGACGGCCTTCCCAGAATAGTTGAAGTTATAGCTGCAAAGGGTGGGCAAAATCAATATGAGGTGGGGCCCGGGTACACAGGGGGGAATCAGTTGTGGGCAACCCATGGAGGAGGATCGGTGCGGCGGGACGCGATGGGAGGACAATTACAGAACAATGCAGTGTCTCTCTCTCCAGCAGCTGAAAGCTGGCAGGAGGGAGAGGGGGAAAAACCAGCTTCTAGCCGCTGGAGAGATATTGACACAGTGGATTGTTCTGTAATTGTCCTCCTGTCCCTCCGCACCAATTCCCCTGTTGTCTGGGCCCTATGTGTGCCCGATGGTACTCCCCTATTGGTGACCCTGCCTGATGGTATGGCATGACGGATAAGTATCTGCCTGTATTTCTCAACACTGAGTACTCCATTTGATCCTGACCAAATCTCCAACACCATTTGCAGAAATGCAGCCCCAAAGATACAAGGAACCTCCACTGTGCTTCACAGTTGGCTGCAGACACTCATTATTGTACTACTCTCCAGCCCTTCCCCCAACAAACTGCCTTCTGCTATAGCCAAATATTTCACATTTTGACTCATCAGTCCAGAGCACCTGCTGCCATTTTTCTGCACCCCAGTTCCTTTGTTTTCCTGCATAGTTGAGTCGCTTAGCATTGTTTCCACGTCAGAGGTTTTTTGGCTGCAATTCTTCCATGAAGACCACTTCTGGCCAGACTTCTCCGGACAGTAAATGGGGGAACCTGGGTCCCACTGGTTTCCAGCAGTGCTGATGGCATGGCTGGACATCTTTCAGTGTGGAAGAGAAGTAAGCATGATGTGTCTTTCATTTGCTACATTAAGTTTCCTTGGCCAACCACTGCGTCTACGGTCATCAGTGTTACCTGACCACTGTGTCTATGCTCCTCAACCTTACCTGACCACTGTGTCTACACTCCTCAACCTTACCCGACCACTGTATCTACACTCCTCAACATTACCTGACCACTGCGTCTTTGCTCCTCAATCTTACCTGACTACTGTGTCTGCACTCCTCAACGTTACCTGACCACTGACTCTATGCTCCTCAACATTACCTGACCACTGCATCTACGCTCCTCAACCTTACCCGAACACTGTGTCTACACTCCTCAACGTTACCTGACCACTGCATCTATGCTCCTCAATCTTACCCGACCACTGCATCTATGCTCCTCAACGTTACCTGACCACTGTGTCTATGCTCCTCAACGTTACCTGACCACTGCATCTGTGCCCCTCAACCTTACCCAACCATTGAGTCTACGCTCCTCAACATTACCCGACCACTGAGTCTATGCTCTTCAACCTTACCCGACCACTGCATCTATGCTCCTCAACTTTACCTGACCACTGCGTCTATGCTCCTCAACCTTACCTGACCACTGTGTCTATGCTCCTCAACATTACCTGACCACTGCATCTATGCCCCTCAACCTTACCCAACCATTGAGTCTACGCTCCTCAACATTACCCGACCACTGAGTCTATGCTCTTCAACCTTACCCGACCACTGCGTCTATGCTCCCCAACTTTACTTGACCACTGCGTCTATGTTCCTCAACTTTACTTGAGCACTGCGTCTACGCTCCTCAACTCTCCTCTTTTCTTTGTGCTCCTTCAAAAGAGCTTGAACAGCACATCTTGAAACCTCGGTCTGCTTTGAAATCTTTGCCTGGGGGAGACCTTCCTGATGCAGTACAGCCTTTGGGGAGATTTACTAAAACTGGAGCACACAGAATCTGGTGCAGCTGTGCATAGAAACCAATCAGCTTCCAGGTTTTATTGTCAAAGCTTAATTGAGCAAGCTGAAGGTAGAAGCTGATTTGGTTACTAGGCACAGCTGCACCAGATTCTGTGGGCACCAGTTTTATCAAATCGCACCCCTTGCGCCTTGGTGCTGTGCTCAGTCTGAAACTGTCCTCCACAACCTCACCTTAGGCTGGCCATACATTATACAATGTTCTTGTATGATTTCCCTTTAGATTTACCACAACCATAGACAACTTTCAATTTGTATACAATCAGGCAGGCCCTTGCACTACATTGTTGAAGGTAAATCTAAAGGAAATTGAATGAGAAAATTGTATAATGTACGGCCAGCTTAAGTAGCAGAGTTTGGCTGTTCCTCGCCCAGCTTTAAGGCCTCCTACACAGCTGTTTCTGTTTCTGTTAATGGCTGCGCTTCAACCTACATATGATGATCATTAGCACCTGCTTGGTATAATTGGTTCATCATAAACCTGACTCTAATCCTACAAAATCCCTGACTACAGAATGTCTTCACACCTGCCTAAAACCTTTGCACAGTACTCCATATTTATATAATGTCACAGTAAATATCTCCTCCTCAGGCCGGGTGGGTCAGAGAGTGCGGTGCAGTTTACAGAGTCAGGAGATCTGGGAACAGGGGACCCGAGAGAATAGCGACTGCTGTGGGAGTGGAAGCTATACGCAGTGTTTACTACTCTAAGTGGATATTATGTGTATTCTCATAAAAGACGATAATCCATCGAAAAAACAATTTCCAACCGTCCCTTTCTATTAGATGGCATTAAGCCGACATCCTGCAATCCTCTATATTAAAAGCACTCTGGGAGGAAACATGACCCTTTATATACTCCTACACTCCATGACCCTTCATATACTCCTCAACATAAAGATAAATACTTTAGGTCGTTTTATTACATTCACCAGGAAACAACATTTAAAACCACTTGAAGCCCGCAATACGTATATATACAGTGCCTTGAAAAAGTATTCATACCCCTTGAAATTCTCCACATTTTCTCATGTTACAACCAAAAACGTAAATGTGTTTTATTGGGATTTTATGTGATAGACCAACACAAAGTGGCACATAATTGTGAAGTGGAAGGAAAATGATAAATGGTTTTTATTATTTTTTTTTTTTTTACAAATAAATACAGTGGAACCTCGGATTGCGAGTAACGCGGTTAACGAGCGCTTCGAAATACGAGCACTGTATTTTTAAAAGTCGTAACTTGGTTTGCAAGTGTTGTCTCGCAAAACGAGCACGATTCAGGCCAAAGCGTTGTGAAGTACCACTTTTGGCCTGAGGTAGGGGGACGGCGCCAGAGCTGAGCAGAACTGAACATCACGTTCGGAAATGCACGGAAAGACCCGAGTACAGCATGGCTGACCTCTGCAAATCTCGGACAGGAAGTCTTTCCGAGGTTCGCCGAGGTCAGCCGAAGTGTATTCGGGCCGTTTCGGACGTTTCCAAGGCTCTCTGGTGCCCCCCCCCCCTGCCTCTGGCCGCTTGCGGTATTGCACTCCGTTGAAGTCAATGCGGAGCAAATTATTTTCGTTTCCATTGACTTCAATGGGAAAACTCGCTTTGATATGCGAGTACTTTGGATTACGAGCATTCTCCTGGAACGGTTTATGCTCGTAATCCAAGGTTCCACTGTATGTGAAAAGTGTGTGGGGGGCATTTGTATGGCGCCCCCCGGAGTCAATACTTTGTAGAACCCCCTTTCTCTGCAATTACAGTTGCAAGTCTTTTTGGGGATGTCTCTACCAGCTTTGCACATCTAGAGAGGGACATTGTTGCCCATTCTTCTTTCCAAAATATCTCAAGCTCTGTCAGATTGGATGGAGAGCGTCTGTGAACAGCAATTTTCAAGTCTTCCCACAGATTCTCAATGTGATTTAGGTCTGGACTGTGACTGGGCCATTCTAACACATGAATATGCTTTAATCTAAACCAATCCTATTTAATTTGTTCATAAACGATCTGGAGGATGGGATAAACAGTTCAATCTCTGTATTTGCAGACGATACTAAGCTAAGCAGGGCAATAACTTCTCCGCAGGACGTGGAAACCTTGCAAAAAGACCTGAACAAATTAATGGGGTGGGCGACTACATGGCAAATGAGGTTCAATGTAGAAAAATGTAAAATAATGCATTTGGGTGGCAAAAATATGAATGCAATTTATACACTGGGGGGAGAACCTCTGGGGGAATCTAGGATGGAAAAGGACCTGGGGGTCCTAGTGGATGATAGGCTCAGCAATGGCAGGCAATGCCAAGCTGCTGCTAACAAAGCAAACAGAATATTGGCATGCATTAAAAGGGGGATCAACTCCAGAGATAAAACGATAATTCTCCCGCTCTACAAGACTCTGGTCCGGCCGCACCTAGAGTATGCGGTCCAGTTCTGGGCACCAGTCCTCAGGAAGGATGTACTGGAAATGGAGCGAGTACAAAGAAGGGCAACAAAGCTAATAAAGGGTCTGGAGGATCTTAGTTATGAGGAAAGGTTGCGAGCACTGAACTTATTCTCTCTGGAGAAGAGACGCTTGAGAGGGGATATGATTTCAATTTACAAATACCGGACTGGTGACCCCTCAATAGGGATAAAACTTTTTCGCAGAAGAGAGTTTACCAAGACTCGTGGCCACTCATTAAAATTAGAAGAAAAGAGGTTTAATCTTAAACTACGTAGAGGGTTCTTTACTGTAAGAGCGGCAAGGATGTGGAATTCCCTTCCACAGGCGGTGGTCTCAGCGGGGAGCATTGATAGCTTCAAGAAACTATTAGATGAGCACCTGAATGACCACAACATACAGGGATATGTAATGAAATACTGACACATAATCACACACATAGGTTGGACTTGATGGACTTGTGTCTTTTTTCAACCTCACCTACTATGTAACTATGTAACTATGTAACTATTCCATTGTAGCTCTGGCTGGATGTTTCGGGTCGTTGTCCTGCTGAAAGGTGAACCTCCGCCCCAGTCTCAAGTCTTTTGCAGACTCTAACAAGTTTTCTTCTAAGATTGTCCTGTATTTGGCTCCATCCATCTTCCCATCAACTGTGACCAGCTAAAAGTTTTAAAAGTTTTAAAAAGAATACATTTGAATTAGAATAGAATAGATTAGAATAGAATATAACCATCTTCTATCATTTGAAATTTGAATAGAATGAATTCGAATTTGAATAGAATAGATTAGAATAGAATTGAAAATAAAAGAATAGAATAGAAAAAAAAAAACAATAAAATAGAATAGAAAGAATTTACCCATCTTCTGAAATCCGAATCTCGAATAGAATGAATTTAAATAGAATAGTAAACAATTGAACAGAATAGAAAATAACAGAATAGAAAAAATAATAGAATAGAAGGAAATAGAATATAACCGTCTTCCCAAATTCAAAATTTGAATAGAATAAATTTGAATAGAATAGATTAGAAATTAATTGAATAGAATAGAACAGAAAAGAATAGAAGAGAAAAGATTAAAGATTAAAAAAATTGATTAAAATAGAATAGAAAATAACAGAAAAAATACAATAGAATAGAAAAGAAATTTAGAAAAAAATAAAATAGACAGAATATAACCGTCATTCAAAATTCGAGTTTTGAAAAGAATACATTTGAATTTGAATAGAATAGATTAGAATAGAATATAACCATCTTCCGAAATTTGAATTTTGAACAGAATAAATTTTAATTCGAATTGAATAGATTAGAATAGAATAGGAAAGAATAGAAAAGAATAGCATAGAATAAAATAGAAAGAATATAACCGTCTTCTGAAATTTGAGTTTTGAACAGAATAAATTTGAGTTTGAATAGAATAGATTAGAATAGAATCTAACCATCTTCCGAAATTTGAATTTTAATAGCATAAATGGAATAGAATGGATTAGGCTAGAATAGAAAATAATAGAATAGAAAATAGAAGAATAGAATTGAAAAGAAATTAATAGAATAAAAAAAAATAGAATAGAATAGAAAGAATTTACCTATCTTCCGAAATTAGAATTTCGAATAGAATGAATTTGAATAGAATAGTAAACAATTGAACAGAATAGAAAATAACAGAATTGAAAAAAACAATAGAATAGAATAGAATGAAATAGAATATAAGCGTCTGCCGAAATTCAAACCAAAAAAATAAATTCTAATTAGAATAGATTAGAAATTAATTGAAAAGAATGGAACAAAAAAAAAGAATAGACTAGAACCCAATAGAAAAATAAATAGATTAGAAAATAATAGAAAAAATGGAATAGCATAAAAAAAAGAAAGAATATAACCATTTTTTCCGATATTCAATAGAATAAATTCAAATTCAATTTAAATTTCCCGAATTTGGTCGAATTCAATTCAATGTGACCAAAGTCTGGAAAATTCTAAACGAATTTAAAAATGAATAAATGAAACAAAATGAAATGACTTCCGAAAACGAATGAAACGAATTCAACTAAACGATGTCTAGCAAGAAGCGGCTTTAGCCATTGCTCCTCTGCAAGCCAAGCCCACTGACGCGTTTCGCCCCCGCTCACCAAGTCTTATTCATAGAGGTCAACCCAACTGTTGGATTGTCAAATTTCAAAGCCGACTTGAACACCCCCCCAGGGTCCCCCCTTCCCTTGTCCCCCTGCCCCCCTGTCGCCCTGCCCCCCTGTCGCCCTGCCCCCCTGTCGCCCTGCCCCCCTGTCCCCCTGTTCCCCTGTCCCCCTGCCCCCTGTCCCCCTGTCCCCCTGCCCTCCGTCCCCCTGTTCCCCTGTCCCCCTGTTCCCCTGTCCCCTGTCCCCCTGTTGCCCTGTCCCTGTCCCCCTGTCCCCTGTTCCCCATCCTCCATCACCACCAGCGTTCGACCATAAAAAGGTTAAAGAATAAAGAAGCAGTGTGCTCAGTAAGTGATTAAATCAGCTGCTGAATGTTTAATATCACTTTATTCCTCCGCTTTCCTCTCGGAGATCCCAACTGTCACCAAAGCACTCGCAACAAAACTGTCCGGCAGATGGTTGCGGTCTCTGAAAACAGGCGGGGGGCAGTTTGCAAAGTGATTTTACGTCGCCCTCCGGGGGGCGCTCCTGTCACGTGACCCTTTCCACTTTGAAGACGATACAGCCGAAAAAGCACTTTTTTTTTTTGATGGCCAATTAAAAAAAAATCGCCCCCTCCGCCGCTGGCGTGGTCCCAGAATGCCACTTTGGCTCCTGTTCAGTTGTAGGAAGATGCCAAACGGGAATCTGTAATTTTATGTGCATTTAGAATTTTTTTTTTTTTTCGGATGAAGTCAGATTGTTGAAATGTTTCTGCTGTACCAGGAGCGACTTGGAGTGGAATGACATCAATCACCCCCCTCGTGTCCCGACGTCAGCGCCGGAATTATTGCTCGCTGAAGACGCCGATTATGTGAGATGGTTTCTTAAACGTTAAGGTATAATCCTTCAATAACGTGCGGATGCTCAACATGGAGAGTATACACTCACCGGCCACTTTATTAGGTACACCTGTTCCAGCTGTGAGGTGAAAGGAAAATTCTAAATGGATTTACATTTTTTTTTTACAAATAAATATGTGAAAAGTGTGGGGGGGGGGCATTTGTATTCAGCCCCCTTTACCCTGATACCCCTAACTACGATCTAGTAGAACCAATTGCCTTCAGAAGTCACCTAATTAGTAAATAGAGTCCACCTGTGTGTAATTTAATCTCAGTATAAAATACAGCTGTTCTGTGAAGCCCTCAGAGGTTTGTTAGAAAACCTTAGTGAACAAACAGCATCATGAAGGCCAAGGAACACACCAGACAGGTCAGGGATAAAGTTGTGGAGAAGTATAAAGCAGGGTTAGGTTATAAAAAAAATCTCCCAAGCTTTGAACATCTCACGGAGCTCTGTTCAATCCATCATCGGAAAATGGAAAGAGTATGGCCCAACTGCAAACCTACCAAGACATGACCGTCCACCTGAACTGACCGGCCGGGCAAGGAGAGCATTCATCAGAGAAGAGCCAAGAGGTCCATGGTAACTCTGGAGGAGCTGCAGAGATCCACAGCTCAGGTGGGAGAATCTGTCCACAGGACAACTATTAGTCGTGTTCTCCACAAATCTGCCCTTTATGGAAGTGTGACAAGAAGAAAGACATTGGTGAAAGAAAGTCATAAGAAGTCCTGTTTGTAGTTTGTGAGAAGCCATGTGGAGGACACAGCAAACATGTGGAAGAAGGTGCTCTGGTCAGATGAGACCTAAATTGAACTTTTTGGCCTAAAAGCCAAACGCTATGTGTGGCGGAAAACTAACACTGCACATCACCCTGAACACACCATCCCCACCGTGAAACATGGTGGCGGCAGCATCATGTTGTGGGGATGCTTTTCTTCAGCAGGGACAGGGAAGCTGGTCAGAGTTGATGGGAAGATGGATGGAGCCAAATACAGGACAATCTTAGAAGAAAACCTGTTAGAGTCTGCAAAAGACTTGAGACTGGGGGGAGGTTCACCTTCCAGCAGGACAACGACCCTAAACATACAGCCAGAGCTACAATGGAATGGTTTAGATCAAAGCATATTCATGTGTTAGAATGGCCCAGTCACAGTCCAGACCTAAATCACATTGAGAATCTGTGGCAAGACTTGAAAATTGCTGTTCACAGACGCTCTCTATCCAATCTGACAGAGCTTGAGATATGTCCTTTGTCTGCGGAGGTTATGTTTACTGTATATTGAGGAATTTTCTTTTTTAGGGCGTGGTCAGGATTTGTTGCAGTAACAATAGGTATTTATATTTGGATACATTTGGATTAGACGTCTGCACTGCCGAAAAATGTGCTCGTTTGTTTTTGGTTTTTTTTCATTTTTCGGGTCATTCGCTATGGTCGCAAATCATACATTCGTACATTCGTAAATTAGAAAATTAGAAAACCCGAAAAGAATAACTAACTAATAATAACAGGTATTGGAATTTCCTTTCAAATTTGGCTGTTAGTGAACGTAACGAATACAAATTTATCTGAAATAATGAATGCCGTATCCAAACAAATGGAATGGAACAAATAAATAATAAATAATAATAATAATAAAAAAAAGTTTTTATTATTATTATTGTTATTTATTATTATTAATTAGTTACGTTCAATTCGTTTAGATATGGAATTTGTTATTTCGGATAATTAATAACTTCAGGTAAATTCGTATTCATTACGTTCACTAACAGCCAAATTTGAAAGGAAATTCCAATACCTGTAATTTAATAGTTATTATTAGTTAGTTATTATTTCAGATTTTAGAATTTTCGGGTTTTAAAGTTTTTATTATTGTTATTTATTATTATTAATTTGTTACATTCAATTCGTTTAGATACGGCATTTGTTATTTCGGATAATTCGGAACTTCGGATAAATTCATATTTGTTACGTTCACTAACAGCCAAATTTGAAAGGAAATTCCAATACCTATAATTTAATAGTTAGTAATAGTTAAGTTATTTTTAGTTAGCTAGTTATTTCAGATTTTTGAATTTTTGGGTTTTTGGATTTCCAAATTTTCAAATTTCTGAATTTCGAATTTCCAAATTTTTGAATATATTCGAATTTACGAATATTCGGAAAAATTTGTTAAACGGGTTTTCGTTAATTCGGATATTTCCGAATTTTTAAATTTCCGATTTTCTGAATTTTGAATTTCCAAATTTTGGAATATATTCGAATTTACAAATATTCTGAAAAATGTGTTAAATGGGTTTTTCGTTAATTCGCATATTTCCGAATTTTTAATTTCCAAATTTTCGAATATATTCGAATTTACGAATATTCGGAAGAATTCGTCAAACGGGTTTTTGTTATTTCGGATATTTCCGAATTAGCTAATTTGTCAAAATTTGTAAAAAAAAAAAACGAATTCGGAACAAAACGAATTGCACCCGTCTAATTTGGATATATTTGGATGTTTGTACTGGTTTGCAACCTATTTTTGTCATATCATTTTTGTCCTGCCTGGGATAACAGCCGGTGTGTCTAGAACCGTCCAGGGCAGCTTCATAAACGATCGGAATTGATATTTCTGCTGCAATAAAACCGGTAGCGGATCAATTTCAGCACTTCATAAAGAGCCTCTACAGAGAAGCAGCGGGACTCGTCTCCATTGTTCCGTCATGTGTGGGATTAATGTGCGTTGTGAGTAATAAGCAATTAATAGACCCGGCTTGTAATTATTAATCAGCTCTTTCTATTTAAAGATGCTTTGTAACAAGCGGCGGTGGAGGGATAATGTATCTCAATGTCACACGGGCGGACAGAGGACGTGGAAAACGTGGCAATCTGATCTGGAATGATTTCACAAAGTCACCAAAGCCGATAATTTTCCCCCCATGTCACCGAAACCCATGCAAGGCTTTCAGGAGAAGAAAGCAATGGTGCAATCATGGTGCCAAATGTTTTGTATCATTTGATTCAATCTGAACAAGCAAAAATTGAAATAACACTCCTAAAACCACATCCGTATAAACCTGATTGGAAGAGAGAAGAGGTAAAGGGCCTTTACAGGCAAAAAATGGACAATGATATAGTACAAAAATATACTTTATTAACAATAAATCATATCAAACAGGTCAAGTAAAAAAGAATTAAAAACATACGATAGGCATATGATAGTAATGAGTATCTAGTGTAAACAAGAGAGTTGACACCAAATAAACGACAGTGAGCCCTGTGCGTCAACGCGTTTCGCTGTTTTGCTTCCTCAGGACACACTTGGGGGTAGAGTAATAGAGAGGAGAAGGGTAGAACAAACAACACCCTTCCACCTGTTATCAGTCCACAGTAACAGGGGCTTCAGCAATAATCCATATGGACATATATGTATTCCTTCCACACTGGATATATCAAACTCTCCTATACCTGCCCACAGTCAGTATAACTATATAGGCTCCATAGGTATATTTAAACAGGCCATAGTAGCATGAGGTTCGATGTCTCCCTTAGGAACAAACAAACCACCTGTGGTTTACTCTCCCCCCTTTAATTATTTGTATACTCATGGTGTATCTCCTTCCTCCCTCGGTGAACCATATGAGTTTATATTCATATCTATATATCCTTACGCCATCAGCCCTATACATGGTCGCTGGTATTAGTAAGAAACTGCCTCCTGATTTACACAGTGATTCCTGGGTGATCATCTGGAAGCTCTCCATGTGGAGATATTTCTATGTTGACAAGTGAGACCTGTTCCTTTCAACTACGCCCAAGTGTGTCCTGACGAAGCAAAACAGCGAAACGCGTTGACGCGCAGGGGCTCACTGTCGTTTATTTGGTGTCAACTCTCTTGTTTACACTAGATACTCATTACTATCATATCCCTATCATATATTTTTAATTCTTTTTTACTTGACCTGTTTGATATGACTTATTGTTAATAAAATATATTTTTGTACTATATCATTGTCCATCTTGCCTGTAAAGTCCAAATTAGGGCCCTGTGGCCCACAGGATATAGCAATGTTTGAAAGTTTTTTATCATATATTATTGTAATATAATGTCTGATGGATTTATTTTATCTTTGATAGTGAGACCTTTTCCTTCCAACTACCCCCAAATGTGTCCTGATGAAGCAAAACAGCGAAACACGTTGACGCGCAGGGGCTCACTGTCGTTTATTTGGTGTCAACTCTCTTGTTTACACTAGATACTCCTTACTATCATATGCCTATCGTATGTTTTTAATTCTTTTTTACTTGACCTGTTTGATATGACTTATTGTTAATAAAGTATATTTTTGTACTATATCACTGTCCATTTTTGCCTGTAAAGTCCGATTTAGGGCCCTGTGGCCCTTTACCTCTTCTCTCTTCCAATCAATCTGAACAAGTTAACCCTTTCAATGTTTCGTAAGAGGCATGGCGAGTTTTTGAAGTTGTAATTTCTTGTCACTTTTTTTTGGAAAATTAAGAAATTTAAAAAAAAAATAAAATGACCTTTTATCAAATTTTTTGCTTTTACATACTGTGTGACTTTTTTCTGGCTTTTTTAAGCTTTAGAGATTGGACATTGATACTAACTTACAACAATTTTTGTGTTATTATAGCTGGTCCATGAATGCCCCCTACGGTTGCCTATGGCTCCTAAAAGGTTTCCTTGATGCTGGCAGACTTTTTGACCCATATGGTGTTTTGACTAGAGTACACTATATTTCAAGGGACTAGGGTAAGCAATGGTGTCATCGGAGTAAACGTGCACATGTATGTAAGAATCATTTTGTACTTAGAATTAACCTCTAAGAGGAGTAATAAAATGTGTGTATATATGATTCTAAATTGATTTTTGATGTGATTATTATTTATAAAATTCTCTTTAATAGAAGGCTTGTACCTCTAATGGACAGCATCCCCTGAAGAAGCCCGGAATTTGGGCGAAACATGTTGGGAACTCTTTCTAAGAGTTTATTCTGTGCTGTATCCATAAAACTGCATTGTATCGTACTTGCCATAATTGTTTTTTAACTATTTTTTTAATTGTCTTTAAATAAAACTTTTTATACTATATTCTGAGATCATTATTTCTTATATATATAATTTTTTACACCTTAAAAATCCCATAAAATCCCTCCATATTTATTCAATTTAGGGATGTGGTGCTAATAATATGTTGGTGTGCCCGTGGTTATAAAGTTTTGATTTTACATACTGTCGCCAGTGCGGTACAGCGTCATCATATAACTGGTGCGGTGGTGATCAGGGACACTGACTGGTCAGACTGGTCAACATTTTTTTTTTCAATTTTCTGTTCTTATTTAACCACTTATTTAAGCCTCAAGCCTCGTTTTGAGATTTGTTGTTTACAAGTTAAAATCATTTTTTTTGCTAGAAAATTACTCTGAACCCCCAAACATTATATATTTTTAGTTCAGACACCCTTTGGAAAAAAATACACTTGTTTGAGTTAAAAAATAAGACAACAGTAAAGTTAGCCCAATTTTTTTCTATATTGTGAAAGATGATATTACGCCAAGTAAATTGATACCCAACACGTCAAGCTGCAAAATTGCACCCGCTCGTGGAATGGCAACAAACTTTGGCACTTAAAAATCTCCATTGGCGATGTTTGAAAATTTCTACAGGTTACCAGTTTTGAGGTACAGAGGAGGTCTAGAGCTAGAATTACTGCTCTCGCTCTAACGATCGTGGCGATACCTCACATATGTGGTTTGAACATCGTTTTCATATGCGGGTGCGACTTGCGTATGCGTTCGCTTCTGTGCGTGAGCTCGACCGGATGGGGCGCTTTAAAAAAAAAAAGGTTTTTTTTCTTATTTATTTTACTTTTTATTTTTTATTTTTACACTGTCCTTTAATAAAAAACAGTGGGTCACTTTTATTCCTACTGCAGGGAATGTAAACATCCCTTGTAATAGAAAAAAAACATGGCAGGACCTCTTTAATGTGAGGTCAAAAAGACCTCAGATCTAACATTTACACTTAAATGCAAAAGAAAAAAAAATGTAATGCCTTTAAAAAAAAAAAAAAAAAAAAAAAATTGTTGTCATGTTATTCGCTGTGATTGGTCACAGAGATCACATGGTACTGGCAGCGGTGTCAGAAACCATGAAATCAGACCGAGACAGAAGTACAGTTAGATCACACTTGTTTAATAATAAAAGCAAATAGAACAAACGTAGTCAAAACATAGCCAGAGTTTAGGAACCGGAACGGATAGTCAGACAAGCCAAACGTCAGGGGGCCAGAGATGAGCGTAGTAAAACAGCAAGCAGGATCTGGAGTCAGAAGGAATGTCAGCCAAGCAAATCTTTAACAGGAATGCAGGAGAGTGTCTCTGTGATGTTGACCAAGGCAAAGGCAGGAACCCACTAGACTGGATGGCTTAAGTAGGCAGGACTGACGAGCAGGATATCATCAACAGCTGAGTACCTGTGGAGAGAGATGGGAGCTGGCGTTCAGAGAAGGATCGGCTGAGCCCAGCCCTGACAAGTGGGCAGGATCACAGTATCAATGCCTTCCTCACTGGCAGAATTGTGATCTGCCTTGTTTACATAGGCAGATCACCATACTGCAATGTGTACTGAACATTTGGCGGGTGCCAGCGGATATCGAGTCTGTGGTACCCTCCACTGGGCTTCTTCTGTGTATGATCACAGTGGGAGCGAGCCGCATGTGGCCCTGTAGCAGTAAAACTGCTATGGGGTGGACCTGAAGAGGATAAAAAGCTGTTTTTCCTTTTTTAACGATTTTTTTTAACACACTGTGACCAGTGTTTTTTTTTTTTACACATTATGATTGCTTATACCAGTAAATTTCACTGTTGTAAGCAATCATTTTTACTGAATGAAGCTGATTAATTCAGTGTGCATTGTTGTTATCAGCTGTGATTGGGCACAGCTCATCACATGGTACAGCTGGGCTGTGATTGGCCCTGTCTTTACCATGTGATCACTTTGACCAATCACAGCTAGCGACACAATTGTACACAATGAATGGCATGAAAGGAAGCCACCCATTGTTTACAATTGTCATGTGATCTGCTGTGATTGATCACAGCGATCACATGGTACCGGCAGCAGTCCGGTACAGTGATCTGTTATCAGCTGTGTCTGGTGACACAGCCGGTGACAGATCATGCTGCAGCTTGGCCTGTGGGCGTGCTCTGGGAGGACGTCATATGAAGTCCACCTGGAACCATGAAGGTCCCACCCGGCCATCATCTGACTATAGGCTGGGCGGGAACTGGGTAAGAATACTTTCAGAAATAGAAGCATTAATAGTTAATTTTTATTAAAATGGAAACTAAATGAAGAGAAGAGGAATCCAAATCAAATCAATGTTTGGGGTGACTGCCCTTTGCCTTCAAACCAGCATAATTTCTTTTAGGTAGACTTGCACACAGTTTTTTAGGAACTTGGTGGGTAGGTTGTTCAAAACATCTCGGAGAACTAAGCACAGATCTTCTGTGGATGTCGGTTGCCTCAGATCCTTCTGTCTCTTCATGTCATCCCAGACAGATTTCATGATGTTGAGATCAGGGCTCTGTGGGGGCCAAACCAGGGCTTTTTTTTCTCAGAGAATAGGTGCAGGAACTTCTTAGTCACCCTTTTTTGTCTCCACCCCCTACACACCTCTGAGCACCGTTCTCTTGGCTACACCCCCTACCCACCTCCCAGTACCACCCCTTTTAGAGAATAAAGAACCAAGTATCATTTTGTGCTACTAAGTAATTTGTATGGAATGTGATAGACCCCAGCCCAGCGACAATAGACTCCTACAGAAACAACAGACCACACCACACCAACAATAGATCCCACACAAAACATCTGACCCCCCCCCCAGCAGCAGTGGACCCCCCGCAACAAAATACCACCCCAGCAACAATAGACCCCCAGCAGCAAAACAGATCTCCCCGCATCCAGCAACAATAGACCTCTCCCTCAACAGTAGATCCCTCCTGGCATCAAGGGACCCCCCCAGCAACATAAACCCCCCCAGCCAACAACAATAGACCTACCCAGCAAGAATAGACTCCCACAAAAATAGATCCCCACCAGAGACAAGAGATCCCCAGCAGCCAGCATCAAAAGACCCTCCAACACACACTGCCATAAAATATGTTCAGTGTTGGAGGTGGCAGAACTGCATTCCCCCCGCGTGCCTGGTGAAAAAAAGCCCTGGGCTTCCAGGACTTCATGTTCATGGAAGAATGGGTGGCCCAGGCAGCAGGGGAAATCTGTGCAGCACAGGGTGATTAGGGTGTGCCCAGGCCCATCTGGCACACCCTGTGCGCATGCTAATGGTCCAGTGTATGAGAAAAAACAACATTCCATCCAATGGCAGGAAAGCAAAAAAAAAAAAAAAGAAAATGATATTGGATGACGTACAATTAGTTTTGTGTGATACCATCAGATAGCGGTGTGTGTATTTTCAGTTACAGTTATTGATATTTTTGGGTTGTGTGATCGGAATCCTCTGCGTAATAACCTATCTTCAAGATCAGTCCGGAATAAAAAAAAATAAGAGCACATCTACTTATTTTTTTTTAAGGTTCATTTTATTTCTCCCGTTAGGTTATAACCTTCTGTCACGGTGACTTATTGCTGTGCCTCGAGCTCCGCTGTTATTTGTCTCTAAAGTTTGGTCTTCTGGATTGTGGCTCGCATTGAGTTGGGTGGTGGCCGCCGCCGCTGCTCCGTATTCTTGTTGCTGGGATCCGCGTCTAATCATTCACTTTGTGTCCATTGGACCCCTCGTCCCTGTAAATCTTTCTGCGTTCCTTTTGGTGCATTTTCAGAAAGTGAACTCAAACTGTGAGACCTAATAGAACTCTATGAGAAAAGTGCAACTAACCCATACAAACACAGCAAGTTAGAGCACTGCGCTACTTTAACTGGTAATTGCGCGGTCATGCAAGAAATGAAATTACATTTGTATAATTTTTTTTCAAGCAATCATTTGTAAACAATCATGTAATTTGTAAGCGGTCATGCAACAAATGAAATTAAATTTATAACATTTTTTTTCACACAAATAGAGCTTTCTTTTGGTGGTATTTTTTTTTTTTTGTTAAATAAGCACAAAAAGAGTGAAAATTATGAAAAAAAGAAAACAATATTTTTTTACTTTCTGATATGAAACATATCCAATAAAATTTTTTTTAAAAATCGAATTTTTTGTACATTTTTGCCAAAATGTATTCTACTACATATTTTATTGGATATGTTTTTTATTGGATAAAACATATCCAATTAATACATTTAAAAATACATTTTTTTTTTGTAAATTTTTTCCAAAATGTATTCTGCTACATATTTTTGGTAAAAAAAATCCCAATAAGCATATATATAGATTGGTTTGCCCAAAAGTTATAGCCTCTACAAATGACAAATATACTGGAATTTTTATTTATATTTATATTGCTAATGCCAGCGATAACAGACTTATAATGGGACTGTGATATTGCTGGACATGTGCACTGAAATTAAATTTATATCATTTTTTTTTTCAAGCAATCATTTGTAAGCAATCATTTTTACTTAATGAAGTTGATTAATTCAGTGTGCATTGTTGTGATTAACTGTGATTGGTCACAGCTCATCACATGGTACAGCTGGGCTTTGATTGGTCCTGTCTTGTCTGTACCATGTGATCACTGTCAGCAATCATGTAATTTGTAAGCGGTCATGCAACAAATTAAATTAAATTTATAACATTTTTTTTCACAAAAATAGAGCTTTCTTTTGGTGGTATTTGATCAGCACTGTTTTTTTTTTTTTGTTTTTTTTTTTTTTGCTAAATAAACACAAAAAGAGTGAAAATTATGAAAAAAAAAAAATAACAATATTTTTTTACTTTCTGATATAAAACATATCCATTAAAAATGTAAAAAAATATCAAATTTTTTCGTACATTTTTGCCAAAATGTATTCTGCTACATATTTTATTGGATATGTTTTTTTATTGGATAAAACATATCCAATGAATACATTTTTAAAAAATTTAATTTTTTCGTAAATTTTTGCCAAAATGTATTCTGCTACATATTTTTTGGTAAACCCCCCCCCCCCCCCCCCAATAAGCGTATATTCAGATTGGTTTGCCCAAAAGTTATAGCCTCTACAAATAACAAATATGGTGGAATTTTTTTTTATTTTTACACTGCTAATGCCAGCGATAACGGACTTATAATGGGACTGCGATATTGCTAGACATGTGCACTGCCAAAAAAATTGTTAGTTTTAGTTTCATTTTTTTTTTGGTTTTGTTTTGTTTTGTTTTTTTTTTCGTTTTATGGGTCATTCGTTATGATCACAATTTGTAAATTCGTAAATATGAAGATAAGAAAGAAAATTCAAAAATTCGAAAGAATAACTAACTAACAATAACTATTAAATTATAGGAATTGGAATTTCCTTTCAAATTTGGCTGTTAGTGAAAGTAACAAATACGAATTTATCCGAAGTTACGAATTATTCCAAAATACCGAATGCTGCATCTAAACAAATGGAACGAAACAAATTAACAATAAATAACAATAATAAAAAGTTTTCATTATTATTATTATTGTCATGTATTGTTATTAATTTGTTACGGCGTGCCAGAACGGCCACCCCTCGTGTGCCAGCGGGGTCACGCAGCGACGCGATTGCGGCCACGCCTTGTTGCTAGGACACGGCGCGACCCCGATCTCTGTGGCCCCTTAACTATGTGATCGGCTGTGTCCAATCACAGCCTGTCACATGTAAACACGGAGATGCTGGTAATCGGCGCTCCTCGCCTCACACTGACAGTGTGTGTGGCGAGGAGAGCTGATCAGCAACATCTCCTCGCAGGGGAACATCTACACATGTAATCAGGACTCTGATCTTTAGTGCTCTGATTACAATATAGTGCCAACAGTGTCACCAATCAATCCCCACCATTGCCCACCAGTGCCAGCAATCAGTGCCCATTAGTGATGCCAGTCAGTGCTGGCTATCAGTGCCACCTATCAGTGCTGTCCATCAATGCCCATCACTGCTGTCCATCAATGCCCATCAGTGTCGCCCAGGCCCGGACTGGGACAAAAAATAGGCCCGGGCATTTTAGACTGAGCAGCCAACTTTTCCAGAGGGACTGGGGGGGTGGGGGCGTCGGTAGACATTCGCAGGGGTGGCTGGTGTCGGTCCTCCACCTGTAATGTGCAGGGACACTGTGATATAAAGGGGACTGCACTGTAAAGGGGCACTGCAATGATTACAGTACAGTCCCCTTTATATTACGATGTCCCAATCCTATTGTGGTCATACAATGCTAGTACTGCCCAGTGACACTGACCTGCTATCTCTCTGGTGGTGCTGGACAGCATGGCACTCTCTCTCTCTGGTGGTGCTGGACAGCATGGCTCTCCTTCTGGTGGTGTGGGTACAGTGTGGTTCTCTCTCTCTGGTGGTGCGGATACAGTGTGGCTCTCTTTGATGGTGTGGGTACAGCGTGGCTCTCTCTGGTGGTGCGGGTACAGTGCGGCTCTCTCTCTGGTGGTGCGGGTACAGTGTGTCTCTCTCTCTGGTGGTGCGGGTACAGCCAGGCTCTCTCTCTGGTGGTGCGGGTACAGCGTGGCTCTCTCTCTGGTGGTGCGGGTACAGCGTGGCTCTCTCTCTGGTGGTGCGGGTACAGCGTGGCTCTCTCTCTGGTGGTGCATGTACAGTGTGGCTCTCTCTGTGGTGGTTCGGGTACAGTGTAACTCTCTCTCTGGTGGTTCGGGTACAGTGTGGCTCTCTCTGGTGGTGTGGGTACAGCGTGGCTCTCTCTGTTGCTGCGGGTACAACGTGGTTCTCTCTGGTGGTGTGGGTACAGCGTGGCTCTCTCTGTTGGTGCGGGTACAACGTGGTTCTCTCTGGTGGTGTGGGTACAGCATGGCTCTCTCTGGTGGTGCGGGTACAGTGTGGCAGTGGCGCTCTCTCTCTGGTGATGTGGGTACAGCGTAGCTCTCTCTGGTGGTGCGGGTACAGCGTGGTGGTGGCGCTCTCTCTCTGGTGGTGCAGGTACAGCGTGGCTCTCTCTCTCGTGGTGCGGGTACAACATGGCTCTCTCTCTGGTGGTGCGGGTACAGCATGGCTTTCTCTGGTGGTGTGGGTACAGCGTGGTGGTGGCGCTCTCTCTCTGGAGGTGTGGGTACAGCGTGGCTCTCTCTGGTGGTGTGGGTACAGCGTGGTTCTCTCTCTGGCTTCCCCCTGCACAGTCCTCTCTTTTTCCTTTAGTAGTCATTCATCTTCTTCCTGGGTTGCATGCTCTCACTCTTTCCCCCAGCAGAGTGTATGCTGAGGGCTGAAGTCTGCTGCCTGTGGACAACAATGGGGCTTACAATCCTCCAGTACTACATGTCCCATGATGCACTGCTAGCCTCTTCTGATTGGCCCTCCACTGTGGCCAATGGGGACAGAAGCAAATCAGCAACAAGCTGAGCAGCCAAATAAGATGAGAGCCGCGGTCTGCTGACAGGAGAGGGGGGGGCAAGCGGGGGAGATACACTGACATCCCGCAGCTCACCTTACCTTTGTCACAGCGCGGCCGCTTGTGTTAACTGGCGGATGGCACCGCCTCCCCATAGGGACCTTTTCCTCGGCTTTTCAATCCCTCCTCCTCTCCTGGCATCCTGGTTGCCAGGTGCCCGTCGGCTGCGGGGTGCATGCGCAAACGGGGACTTTCTGTTCAGCGGCGGCCTGGGTTGCCATGGATGGGCTTGGTAGGCGGAAAATGCCTCCACTCCTCCCACCACCAGCAGCGGCCAGCCCTGCATGTCGGAACCCGCGGCGGTCGGCCCTGCATGTCACAGCCAGACATGCGGCCCGGAGGCCTCCGGCCCACCGGGCAAACGCCCGGTCTGCCCTATGGCCAGTCCGGGCCTGGTGTCGCCCATCAGTGCCACCCATCAATGCCCATCAGTGCCGCCTATAATTGCCCACTAGTGCCACCTATCAGTGCCAATCAGTGCCACCTAACAGTGCCCATGAGTGCCGCCTATCAGTGCTCATCGTTGCCTCCTCATCAGTGCCACCTAATCAGTGCCCATAAGTGCCGCCTCATTAGTGTCCACCAGTTCAGCCTATCAGCGCACATCAGTGAAGGAGAAAAATTACTTAGATACAAAATTTACTGACAGAAACTAAGTAAAAAAAATTTTTTTTTTCAAAATTTTTGCCCCCTTTTTTTTTTTTTTTAGTAAAAAAACAAAAAACCCAGCAGTAATTAAATACCACCAAATGAAAACTCTGTTTGTGTGAAGAAAATTAAAAAAAAATTAATCTGGGTACAATGTAGCATGACCGCGCAATTGTCATTCAAAGTGCGATAGCGCTGAAAGCTGAAAAACAGCCTGGGCAGGAAGGGGGTGTAAGTGCCCGGTAGGCAAGTGGTTAAACAGGTTTTTGTTAATTCGGATATTGCCGAAAAAACAAATTTGGAACGAAATGAATTGCACATGTCTAGCATGTGTCATGTGGCAGACAATCTGACACTAACTAATGCTGGACCGAACTGACTAACTGCCACTGATATCACCAGTGCCATTATTACAGTGCTAAAAATACAGTATACATACCTCCCAAGATTCTGAGATGGGAATGAGGGACACCTATCAGCAAAAGTATGCAGGCATAGGACACACCTCCTGCCACGCCCCCTTAAAGGAGAATTGTACAAAAAAAACAAGATTGGTTAAACCCACAAGTGCTTTTTTTTACCACTAACATTCCTTTATCTTGGCTTTTGGAATTTACAAATGCAGCAATTTAGAAATCGGAGGAAAGGTTTAGCGCTGGAAAACACTTTTTGCTAGATAAAAAATAAATTTTATATAAATCTATATAAATCAGACCAAAATGAGGGACAAATGAGGAAAGAAGGACAGAGGGACATTGCTCCAAATCAGGGACAGTCCCTCGAAATCAGGGACAGCTGGGATCTATGCAGTATACACTGTCACTGTAGTAATGACACTAAATGCTTCTCCTTTTTCTTTTTCTGGCTGCACTGCAAGGGGATTGGTATCTGTCTCCCCACCCCCCTGCTGGTCGGGCCTCCCTGTGTGCCTCCCCCTCCATCTCTGCAGCATTGCCAGCTTCCCTGTTCTCCCCTCCCCCCAGCAGCTGCTTAGGGCACACCAGGGCAATGTTTCAGGATGGAGAGCGGGGGTGGGGGTGGGGGGGTTGCGGGAAATATATATTGTCAGGAAAACAATAGCGAATATTAATTTGCTGATGTCACACAACTGGGTGGGCTCAGGGCTCAGTACTCTGCGCCCCAAGCCCAACCTTTTTTTTTAAGCCAATTAGATCCTCAGGCTCTAATCATGTGCTTTAATAAACAAAAATTGAAATCCATGGGTCCGGCGCCCTGCATGTAGATTGGGGGCCGGACACATGGATGGGGGGGGGGAGGTGCTCGTGCGCCCTATATGGACGGGCCACCACTACACTAAACATAAGGGGTCTGTTTAGACCCTTGATATTTCAACAAAGCCCCCCAACAAGGCTGTTAAAAAAGTGAAACAAATACAAGGAGGGGGGGGCTGGCAGGTAGGCTGTACAGGGACCCCATGATTTCTAGAAACAGCCCTAATCTATCTATCTATCTATCTATCTATCTATCTATCTATCTATCTATCTATCTATCTATCTATCTATCTATCTATCTATCTATCTATCTAGTCTCATTCTGTCTATCTTATCTTATCTTATCTTATCTACCTATCTAATCTATTTATCTATCTGTCCATCTACCGATCTATCTATCTATCTATCTATCTATCTATCTATCTATCTATCTATCTATCTATCTATCTATCTATCTATCTATCTATCTTATCTTATCTATCTATCTATCTATCTTATATTATCTATCTATCGTATCTTATCTTATCTATCTAATCTATCCATCTTATCGATCTATCTTGTCTCATTCTGTCTATCTTATCTTATCTTATCTTATCACATCTTACCAATCTTATCTTATCTATCTATATATCTTATCTTATCTTATCTTATCTATCTATCTATCTATCTATCTATCTATCTATCTATCTATCTATCTATCTATCTATCTATCTATCTATCTATCTATCTATCTATCTATCTATCTATCTATCTATCTATCTATCTATTTATCTATCTATCTATCTATATATATCTATCTCTATTGTTCTGGCAATAATTATTGATAATTAACCAGTCTAATCAGCTGGAACTTTTCTTGTAACACATGATGGAAGGAGGTTCCCCAGCGCGGAGTTTGTACTCGGTGATTTTCTGGGCTCACCCTTGTTTTTTTTTCTGTTGTTCCGTGTCGGAAATTGCGCAGGTTTTGTGTTCACAAATGCTGCAATTACTGGCTCTGCAATAAGGTAATTCTACTCTCAAATTCTTATTTTCCTTGAAATTCCTTCAGTGGAATACTCAATGATTATCCATCCCCGGGGGACGCAATATACGGAGATATCCATGGTAAAACGCATTCGCTCAGGGCGATGCGGCGGTTCTTTAAGATAATGTCCAGGCGCAGGCTACACCTTTCATTGGGCGATCGATACGCCGGTGTCCCCGCGGGGACTCTTTGCAGGCAAATCGCAGAAGATCAGACGCTGGAATAACGCGCTGTTTTTTGTCCTGGCTTTCAAAGCATCGCGTTTCACAAATCTTATTCCGGGCTGCAGAGGAGAATCAATCACATCGAATGTAGATGGCGAGTTCCCCTGCCAACAACTCTTCTGAAAATAAATAAAAAGATGGACTTCTAAAACAATGTTACATATTAAACTGAAATGAAATGATAGAGAGCCGATTGGGGGGGGGGGGGGGGGGGTGCGAGGTACACAGCATCCGTTTATATCTGGGGTCTCCAAGCTTGCTAAAAAAACGATCTGTTTACTGTCCCTCAAACTTTAGAGGGGCTGCACTGTGACCAATGGATGTAGAAAATGTCCTGGCGACAGAGGGAGTAAACAATGCACCATGTTTTGTATTAGGAGAGTAATAGTGCCCCATCATTGGTGTCAGTGGAAGGAATAGTGCCCCATCATTGGTGTCAGTAGGAGGAATCGTGCCCCATCATTGGTGTCAATGGGAGGAACAGTGCCCCATCATTGGTGTCAGTGAGAGGAATAGTGCCCCATCATTGGTGTCAATGGGAGGAATAGTGCCCCATCATTGGTGTCAGTGGAAGGAATAGTGCCCTATCATTGTTGTCAGTGGGAGGAATAGTGTCCCATCATTGGTGTCAGTGGGAGGAATAGTGCCCCATCATTGGTGTCAGTGGAAGGAATAGTGCCCCATCATTGGTGTCAGTGGGAGGAATAGTGCCCCATCATTGGTGTCAGTGGGAGGAATAGTTCCCCATTATTGGTATCAGTGGGAGGAATAGTGCCCCATGATTGGTGTCAATGGGAGGAATAGTGCCCCATCATTGTTGTCAATGGGAGGAATAGTGCCCCATCATTGGTGTCAATGGGAGGAATAGTGCCCCATCATTGGTGTCAGTGGGAGGAATAGCGCCTATCATTGGTGTCAGTGGGAGGAATAGTGCCCCATCATTGGTGTCAGTGGAAGGAATAGTGCCCTATCATTGTTGTCAGTGGGAGGAATAGTGCCCTATCATTGTTGTCAGTGGGAGGAATAGTGCCCCATCATTGGTGTCAGTGGAAGGAATAGTGCCCTATCATTGTTGTCAGTGGGAGGAATAGTGCCCTATCATTGGAGTCAGTGGGAGGAATAGTGTCCCATCATTGGAGTCAGTGGGAGGAATAGTGTCCAATCATTGATATCAGTATCATTGGACCCATTATTGGTATCATATGTAAATGGTATTTGCAGCACACATGTGAGGTATCGCCACAAATGTTAGGGTCCTTTCACACTGGGGCGGTTTGCAGGCGCTATTGCGCTAATAATAGCGCCTGCAAACCGACCCGAAAGTGCCGCTGCTTTGATTCCAGTGCGCTAGCAGGACGGTAAAAAAAGTTCTGCTAGCAGCATCTTCGGAGCGGTGAAGGAGTGGGGTGTATACCGCTCCTTCACTTCTCCTGCCCATTGAAATCAATGGGACGGCGCGGCTATACCGCCGGCAAAGCGCCTCTGCAGAGGCGCTTTACGGTGGCTTTTAACCCTTTCTCGGCCGCTAGCGAGAGGTAAAACCGCCCCGCTAGTAGCCGAATACCGACGGTAAATTACCGCTTACAATAGCGGCGCTTTACCTGCCGACGCCGCCCCCGCCTCAGTGTGAAAGGGCCCTTATAGTGAGGGCAATATTTCTAGCACTGGACCTCCTTTGTATCTATAAAATGATAACCTGTAAAAATGTTGAAAGTGTCCCCTATGGAGATTTTAAATCACCGTAGTTTGGCGCCATTCCACAAGAATATATAATTTAAAAGAGTGACATGTTAGGTAAATATTTACTCAGAATAAAATCATCTTTCATATTTTAGAATAAAATTGAGTTATGTATTTTTAAAAATGTTTTATTTTATTTCAGTAAATTGTATTTTTCCCCCCAAAAAAAATGCGTTTGAAAAACCGCTGCGCATACAGTACAGTGACATAAAAATTTGCGAAACCCGCCATTTTATTCTCAGTGCAGCACGGTAGGGAACACAAGCCTTCATTGCCGGTTTCCCTCACAACAAATGGCGGCGGCAGTACCCGAGAGCCGATTGGAAAATCAGCTGGGGTGCCAACATCGCGGGCTCCCTGGACAGGTAGGTGTCCTAACATTAAAAGTCAGCAGCTGCAGTATTTGTAGGTGCTGACTTCAAATTTTTTGGTGGGGGGGGGCGGACCTCCGCTTTAAGGTCTCTTTCCAAATGATGGCCAAAGGGGCAAAAAAAACACCCCATATGGCTGCCCCTTCGCCCCAGTCACCCATCAGAATTCCAACAGTGCTGCTTATGCTGCGGCTGCGGTGCTCGGCTTTGTGGCTGCAGAGTTTTACAGGCAGTACCGCCTGGCAAACTCCCATGCTGCAACCATGAGCCAATAGTTTGGGTCCCAGTTGCATTGAGGTCCTGTAAAGGTAAAAAAAAAAATCTAATTAAAAAAAAAAAAAAAAAAAAAAAAAAAACAGGCATCAGGAGGCACCAGCAGCTGCCTAAATAAATAATAAAAAATAAAATTATAAATAAATAAGAAAAATAATATAAATAATAACAAAATATAAATAAATACTAATTAATTAATTCTTAATAATAATAATAATAATAATAATAATAATAAAAACAGGCATCAAGAGGCACCAGCAGCTGCCTAAATAAATAATAAAAAAATAAAGTTTTAAATAAATAAGAAAAATAATTTAAATAATAACAAAAAAATAAATAAATACTAATTAATTAATTAATAATAATAATAATAAAAACAGGCATCAGGAGGCACCAGCAGTTGCCTAAATAAATAATAAAAAATAGAATTATAAATAAATAAGAAAAATAATATAATTAATAAAAAAAAAAAAAACGAATTAATTAATTAATAATAATTTAAAAAAACAGGCATCAGAAGGCAGCAGCAGCACCTCCTGAACACCTGCCAGGAACTGCTATACCACCTCCTGAAAAATGATTTGCTTCAGATCGCTTTTTAGAGGGTGTTAGACCGCCAATGTGTTAAACCTCGTGCACACGATCGGATTTTCTGCAGACAAAATGTTAGACTTTCGTCCAAAGGACGTTGGCCAGGAACTTGTCTTGCATACAAACGGCAAGGAATTGTCAGCCAACAAACACAAACGTAGTGACGTACTAGACGTACTATGAGCCGATAAAGCGGAAGTTCAATTGTCAGGCGCCACCCTTTGGGCTCCTTCTGCTAATTTCGTGTTAGTAGAAGTTTGGTGAGTGTTGATGCGCGCTTTTTATTTCATGCTTTTCAGTTCGTTTCTGCACAGCCATTCGTCAACCAGCCAATGTTGCGGAATTGGAGGAGATAACGTGTTATTTATTATTGGCCTTGGAGTTATTGCTTTGACCCAAGTCCAGTCCAGGAACAGGAGGAGGAGGATTTCTTGGACCAAAAATTGGTTGCTTTATTAATTGTGACCAATTATGTCATATGCCTTTGCTGCGGGAGCTCCAGGAGAATAATCCGGATGATTTTCGGAATTATCTCCAGATGACGGACCCCTGCTTTCACCAACTCTTGGCATTGTTGACCCCCTATATTAAGAAGCAGGACACATGCATGAGGCTTTAATTTTATTTTTTGGTTGAATAATAATGTTTTAATTTGTTATATTTTCTATATTTTTTGGATGCATAGAATGCACTTTTTGGTTAAGTTCTATTGGCAGATAGCATGTCTAATTTTATTTGTTTTCTTTTTTTAATGCCCAATAAAAAAATTGTGGAGAATAATATTTGGCTATGTGTTTTACTTCAAATGACAGTTTGGGAGTCGCCAGTTACATAAAAAAAAATACAATGTAAAATTAACACCAACATAGTTGTATCTTTGATCTTAAAAACTAGGGGATAATGGTGTTGTGGTAACTTGCACCAAAAAAAAAAAAAAAAAATAACAAGCATAATAATATTATTCTTAGTTACATAGTTACATAGTTAGTCAGGTTGAAAAAAAGACACAAGTCCATCCAGTTCAACCATAAAAAATAAATAAATTAATTAAAAAATATCATACAATTTCATATACCTAATCCTATATCCACAGTCGATCCAGAGGAAGGCGAAAAAAACAGAAAAGCAGGATCCAATTTGCTAAAGCAGGAGAAAAAAATCCTTCCTGATCCCAGAGAGGCAATTTATAAAATTATAAATAAATAAAAAAAATAATATAAATAATAACAAATAAATAAATACTAATTAATTAATTAATTAATTAATTAATTAATTAAAAAAACAGGCATCAGAAGACAGCAGCAGCAGTGCCTCCTGAACACCTACCAGGAACTGCTTTAGCACCTCCTGAAAAACGATTAGCTGCAGATTGCTTTTCAGAGGGTGGAAGACATTCTTGATATCACTAAAAAAAAAAAAAAAGCCTTTGAAAATTAGTTTGCCATAACTCCATCAGTATCACCAGCAAAGCAGCTTCATTATTATCCCATTAAAGAAGAAGAGAATTGTGCGCTGCATTTCCAGATTTCATCATTTGCCGCGTCACGAATGTTAATTCTCCATTACGAGCGCTAGTTTACAAGACCCAACCGCTTCCGGCTCGTCCTTGCTTTCCGAGCATGCGTGTTTGTACTTTGGGTTTTTGTCCGACGGACTTGTGTACACACGCTTGGAAAATCCGACAGCAGACATTTGTCTGCGGAAAATCCAACAACAATTGTCCGATGGAGCGTACAAAACGGTCGGATTTTCTGCCAACAGCCTGACATCGAACGTTTCCCATCAGAAAATCCGATCGTGTGTACGGGGCTTAAAGAGTCCTTTTTGTTAGTCTTTCATTGTGGAACACGGACAGATCTTCTGCTCATTATCAGTTTGTGTTCAGAGGACGCGATTATCGGGTGTTCTCTTATTCCCTACATCATTCATGACACAACTAAGACAGTCTCACCTTTTTCTATAATTGATACAAATGTATCCGTCGGCTGAAGTTTTGTTATAACAATTATACTGTATCTGCAACATAGTTTAGGCTTAGCGACTCTTTTAGCTCTTTTAGTTTTTCTATGAACTTGTTCTGTTGGCCTAATGCCAATTATTTTTATTTCTCCTGATTATTCATTACAGTTCAAAAGGTTTTCTTTCTTTTTTTTTTTTATCTTTCACACTGTATGTTTTTTTTTGTTTTTTGTTTGTGATACAATGTTTTATCACGCTATTTAACCACCTTGGTAGCGGCATGTTACACCCCCTTCATTACCATTTTTTCCACTTTCAGAGATGTGATCATTTGACTGACAATTACTCCCCTCTGCAACAATTTATCCAAATTAATTCAATGTCTTGTTTAAATTAGATCGAGCTTTCTTTTGGTGGTATTTTTTTTTCAAATCATAATTGTTATTAACTTTTACATATAAATTAACACATCATTCGCACTTTAATCTTATAAGAGCAAGTCCCTCAATTTTCATTTTACAGGCTATAGTTCATCCAGGCCTTAATATAATTCAGGGACCGTCTTAACAACGTACTTGTAATCCCCATATATTGAGGAGTCCTAAAACACTCATCCAAAAAAAAATAAATAAATAAAAAATAAACACAGAAACGAGAAGGAAAAAAAAAAGTTATAATTTTCTCTCTTTTGGTAGTATTTATTTTTTTCTATTTAGAATTTTTATTAAATTTTACATCATTCACATAATTTTATAAGAGCAAGTCCCCCAATTTTCATTTTACAGGCTATAGTTCATCCAGGCCTTAATATCAACGTACAATATACTTGTGATCCCCGTATATTGAGGAGTCTTAAAACACTCACCCAAAAATAAAATAAAATAAAATAAAACAATAAACACAGAAACGAGAAGGAAAAAAAAAAAGATATATTTTTCTCTCTTTTGGTAGTATTTTTTTTTTCAATTTATAATTTTTATTAAATTTTACATCATTCATACTTTAATCTTATTAGAGCAAGTCCCTCAATTTTCATTTTACAGGCTCTAGTTCATCCAGGCCTTAATATCATGCAGGGATCGTCTTAACAATGTACTTGTAATCCCCGTATATTGAGGAGTCTTAAAACACTTAGGCTCTGTTTCCACTAGTGCGTCCCCAAAGTCGCGCGATTTTGCCGGGATTTTTTACCGCGATTTTACCGCGACTTTTTACCGCGATTTGAAGCAATGCCTGTATCTATGGACCTCAAGTCGCATCAAAGTGGGACCAAAGTAGTGCAGGGACTACTTTGAAGTCGCTGCGACTTGAAGTCGCACAGATATGAACGGTACTCATTGGAAATCATGGGAAACAATTTGTCATGCGACTTTTCAGTCCCAAGTCGCATGAAAAGTCGCACTAGTGGAAACAGAGCCTGACCCAAAAAATACAATAAAAAATAAACACAAAAACGAGAAGGAAAAAAAAAGATATAATTTTCTCTCTTTTGGTAGTTTTTTTTTTTCAGTTTATAATTTTTATTAAATTTTACATCATTTACATAATCTTATTAGATCAAGTCCCTCAATTTTAATTTTACAGGCTATAGTTCATCCAGGCCTTAATATCATGCAGGGACTGTCTTAATAACGTACTTGGAATCTCTGTTGAAGAGTCTTAAAACACTCACACAAAAAATAAAATAAAAAATAAACACAGAAACGAGAAAGAAAAACTCCCTTTTGGTAGTATTTTTTTTTCAATGTATATTTTTTTATTAAATTTTACATAGACATTAACACATTATTGACATAATCTTTAAGAGCAAGTCCCTCATTTTTCATTTTACAGGCTATAGTTCTTCCAGGCCTTAATATCATGCACAGACTGTCTTAACAACGTACTTGTAATCCTCATATATTTAGGAGTCTTAAACACTCACCCCCCCCCCCCCACCACCAAAAAAAATAAAAAAATAAACACAGAAACAAAAAAAAAAAGATTTAATTTGCTCTCTCTTTTGGTGGTATTTACCCGCTACAATACCGGGCACTTTCACCTCCTTCCTGCTCAGGCCAATTTTCAGCTTTCAGCTCTGTCGCACTTTGAATGATAATTGCGCGGTCATGCTACACTGTACCCATATGACATTTTTATCATTTTTTTTTCACGCAAATATCTCGGTGGTATTTCATCGCCACTGGGTTTTTATTTTTTGCAAAACAAAAAAAAATGAACATTTTGAAAAAAAAACACACCTTTTTTTTTTTGTTTCTGTTATAAAATTTTGCTCGGTCTGGTAAACTTAGCATTCGCAATGGATACAGCACTTTCGTCACGCTGCAATGTAAAAAATGGTTTAATACAGCGCACTCTCTTCTTCTTTATAATGTGACAAGAATTAAGTAGTTTTGCTGCTCATATTTACACACACTTCTCACAAACTTATTTCGTTACTATTTATCATGATTCCCTGAATATATTTTGATTTGTCACATCTGACAACATTACTTTGTTTTTTTTGTTTTTTTTGTTTTTTTTGGTTTTGAGGCAGATTATTTTTTTTGTGTTTGTATTTTTTTAAAGGGTGATTTTTTTGGGGGGGGATTTTTATTTGTACTCCAGAACATTTTTGTGTGTGTTTTTTGTGTCAAGTTACCACAACACCATTGATATGTTGTTATATTTAATCTGTAGGAGATTGTTTGGTGTTGTTGTCCCTTGTTCATTTCACATTGTATTTTAGAAATGTACCTGAATCGTCACCAACAAACTGTCCTTTTTGGATGAAAACACACACAGGAGAGTATAATTTCCCCAAACAAAAATTTTATTAAGGGCTCACAACTAAACAAAGAGGGAGTCAACGCTGGAGAAATTGCAGAAATTGGCGAAGCCTTGGACCCCCAGGGCAGACATCAATTATTTTAACGCAAAATTGGTGGCCTGAGGAGTCCTTATCTAAGGGAGGGCAGTCTGGTCCAGAAGTCCCAGAGATCCGGAAAGCAGCAGATGACATCTGTGTCCCCAGGCTGTGGTCATACGAGAGACTGCAGCGTTTGTCAGACCAGACTGAACCCAGGGCCATCACTCTCTTGTCTTCTTTCCACGCTTCCTTCCACGCTGTGGCTGTGGTGGTGGAGTTGTGGCAGCAGGAGGAGGAGGAGGAGGATGGTCCAACTCAATCATGTCGGTCTTGGGTGTTAGTTCCCCACTCACCCCCTTAGTTAGGACTTTATAAATAAGTTGCTCACACAGGAGGCATTGACTCTCCTGCATGCCCTGCAGTTTGGTGACAGCCATGCAGGCAAAGGCCTCTTCAGGAGTGGGTAAGGCTCGTAGGGACGCCGAAGCCTCCTGAATTAGCCTGAGCGCTGAATCCTGCATGGGAGTCACCTTCCTCGCTCTTTTATATGGAAGGCGTAGGGGAGGAACCTGCGATTCTGTCAGGCTGCGACTTGTCCCAGGCTTCTCTTGGCTGACACTTAGCCCGCCTCCTCCTGGCTGCCACTAATCCCCGCCTCCTCCTGACTGCCACATTTCACAACCTCCTCCTGGCTGAGGTCTTCCTGTGACCTTCTTGCGCTCCCTAAGAAAAGTGCTCCTCAGGCCACCAATTTTGGTTTTTAAATAGGGGATGGTTGCTGTGGGGACCACCGGCTTCACCAACTCCAGCAGTTTCTCCAGCGCTGCCTGCCTCTTTTGTTTATGGTTATAATGGGGATGTCCCACCTGCCACAGACAGGGCAGCACCCTGTATTTGTCTATGAACAGGGGTAGGAAATTGTGGTCATTGAAGCCATCCATTTTCTCTGCAAGACACAACACAAGACAAAGCCTAATGTCAGGCCAAAATCCCCTAATCTTGTTACAATATAGGCTTCCATTTCGAAGCAGTATAGGCCCAAGTTTAGATCTTACCTTCGTTATCACGATCGGCGTCTCCGATGCTCCTTCCTCCGCTCACAGATCGTACGTAATATGCACGCGTGTTACGCTTTATACACACTGCGCATGCGTGAAACTCCGCCCGCCCCTGACGTTCTTTCTAGTCTATTCCCTGCCCCTTTTCGTTCTGCGCAGTGGGGGAAGAGCACATGGCGGAGACACAGCAGGTGAGTGCTAATTGTAGCAACGAGGAGGAGGAGGAGGAAAGCCCGGAGCCAGAAACGTCCCAATCCAGAAGGAGTAGATTTAAGGCTTCAAATATGTCCTTTGGGGAGATGTTGGAGATGGTGGACATCCTGAAGAAGGCCGACTATGATGGAAAGTATGGACCTTACCCAGGGCTGGACTGGGACAAAAATTTGGCCCTGGACTTCACCCAGACTGGCCCACTTTGACAGGTCTCTCCCATGCCGGCTTGCCACCCAAGCCCCCCCCACTAGCTATTAGCCGTTCTACATTATTTCTCTTATAGGCAGTATCAGTGGGGAAGCTAGACATTATTTCACCTGGGGCAAAGAATCAGTTTGGCGCCCCCCCCCCAAAGGAACAAGATTAGGCAGGAAAGTGAGGCCGCCCTCCTTCCAGATCGTATGATGAGCTTCTAAGTGTCGACTCCTGAGCATCATGTCTGTATTCAGGCGCGCTGCATAACTAGCCAGGGAGAGGAGGTGAGCACTGCGGGGGGGGGGACAGAGGACTGGAGGGAGGCAGCGGTCCACTGTCACTGAAATCGGCCCACTGAGCCATCGGCCCACCGGGAAACTCCCTGTAGTCCCAATGGCCAGTACATGCCTGACCTTACCCCAACCCCAATGTCAGAAAGGCCAAGATAATTGCGAAAGTGGTCAAGAGTCTGCACCGGAAATTCGGGGTACGACGATCGAAAGATCAGCTCAGGAAGCGGTGGTCGGACCTCAAATTACGAGAACATGAGCAGTACAGAAAGATCCGGAGAGTGCTGCAAAAAAGTAAGTAGTTGTGCTGTGTTCCTATTCTTTTTGTCTTTATTACGTTCGTGCTGCTCCATGTGCTTTTCTTACAAGTGTACATTTTTAAATGGCAACTTTCATGTTCCTGGGCACATTATTCGTTCGTATCAAACATTTTTCTTTCGGCCTATAAAACACCATTGTTTAGGCCATATGCATTTGGCCACCATTTTTACGCCCTACTTGTCTGAAACTAATTTGGTTGTGTAGATGGCTTTGTTACTAGAATGAAATGCAAACTAGATTGTGTGTAAGGAGAGGACACTCAGCAGCTGTTTTCACATCTGGACGCTGGAGCACTAGTGTGGGACACAAGAACACCATTTTTATTAGGGGGCCACACAGGTGCTCCAGTGTATACTATAGGGGGGGGGGGGGCTACATCTGTGAAGCTTGTACCAAACAGGTAAAGTATTGCAGATTGACAAAGGACACTGAAAATGCTACATTTTGGAACTCTGCCAAAACAGACAATTGTACCCCACTTCCAAGCAATGTTTCCTACTTCTAGTTCTGCCATCAAATATCTGTGTGCTAAGTATACCATTTTTGTTTTACATAGGGGAGAAAAGACTCGGAGGACACCCCTCATCCGAGGAGACCAGAGACCCCCCACCTCTGGAAGAAGGGGAAATACCCCCAACACAAGAAGAGCAGGAGGAAGAAGATGTGGTGGAAATTGTCACCACAACAGGTGATTGTCTGCGACCACAGGCTCAGGTAAGAGATGGATGCCGGCATATTTTTGATACCTTTTTTTTGGGGGGGTTCCTCTCTTTTTAGGTGATCGTGATGTTGTGGATCCAGATCCTTTCACATCAGAAAGTGCCCAGATCCTGATCGGGGAGATCATGGGGTGTAATTTACAATTGGAAAACCTCAAGAAAAACATCAATGATGTTATTCAAAAAAATAAAAACATAATTGATGTTTTGGGGCGAGTTTAAAGCCCCTCCAAATCCCTTTGTTTTTTTGTGTGCTACAATGTGAAAAATGTTTTCGGGATTTTTAGAAACGCCTAATTTGGAGGATGAACACAGTGTGCCAACATGTGCTATCTGCCATCACGGGAGATCAATGGATGCGTTTTGGGGGTGCAACCCCTTCCTCAATAATAAAGTAGCTGAGAGGAAGGGGTTTCTCCCCCAAAACACGTCCCTTGATCCCCCGTGATGGCAGCTAGCACATGTTGACATTCGTAAATTGGTGTGCATCTTCCAAATTTGGCTTTTCCTGGGGTGACTTCACCCCATCTGAACGCAATATCAAACACAGTTCCTAAATACTCATGTCTGATATTGCCTTCAAATTCTAGCAAATGTGAACTTTGTAAGTTCTAGATTTGTGTCTTTCTTGTGGGTTTTACACAGGCCTGTTTTATCTTAAATGGACATTTATATTTTTGATAATGCTACCCCAAAAATTGTTATACAACAAACATGTCGGTTTGTTTGAAAAACCTTTTCTAAATGCACATGTGATTGTGCAGGTATTAAAAAGTTTGCTAGTCAAGAACGTGTGGATTATTGTGTCAACGCTAAAACACTTTGGTGGTGATGTAATTGGTGTTTTCTGTGAAAATGGGGGTTAGTTCCTAAGGGCAAATCCTCTTTGCACTACAAGTGCAGTTTCATTGCAGTTTCAAGTGCACTTGTAGTGCAAAGTGTCTTTGCCTTTAGTAAATAACACCCAACAGTGCTTTGTATAAGGTTACACAGTCACGCCATTTTCTGGACTCCACACATTTCTGTCAGGGTCGGCTAAAACAAACACAAGCAGTAAATGTCCACAAAGATTTTCTTTTTTTTTGTTTTTTTATTTGATAAAGGCTTCACAAATTTGCTGGCATATTGATGGCCCCCCTACCCGCAAAGAACTCCAGGTATCGTAACCGGACATCACGGGCACTCAGGGAGGGCAAGCCAGGACAGCCACTTTCAAGCGCCGTCAGTGTTGTTTCAGGTATCATTCCGGCCTCAGGCCCAACTGAGCCAGCATAGTTGGCTGAATGTTTGCGTAAAAAGTTATGGAGAATACAGTACCCCAGGATTATGTGATTACGTTTATACTCCGCCATATGGATGGGTGTCAGAAATAGGCGGAACCGGCTGGCCAGGATTCCAAATGTGTTCTCCACCACTCTTCTGGCTCTGGCCAGCCGGTAATTAAAAACCCTCTGTTCCAGGGTGAGGGTCCTCATAGGGAATGGCCGCATAAGATGGTCCCCCAGCGCAAACGCTTCATCAGCAACGAAGATGAATGGGAGTCCTTCCACATTGTCCTCTGGAGGTGGCAAGTCCAAGCTGCCATTCTGGAGACGCCTGTAAAACTCCGTCTGGGTGATGACTCCACCATCGGACATCCGGCCATTCTTCCCCACGTCCACATACAAGAAGTCGTAATTAGCCGACACCACCGCCAACATCACTATACTATTGAACCCCTTATAGTTGAAATAGTACGACCCCGAGTTGGGTGGTGGGACGATGTGGACGTGTTTCCCATCAATTGCCCCTCCGCAGTTAGGAAAGTCCCACCGCTGGGCAAAGTGGGAGGCCACAGTCTGCCATTCCTGTGGCGTGGAAGGAAACTGTTGAGGAAAAAAAAAAATTACTATTTTTGCACACAAACATGGCAAGCAGATTAGACACAAACATTCTTGGCCAACCTCCAGATAGCATTTATTAAGGGGAATTAAACAACAACAAAGTATAAGGTACACCTATCATATCCCCCCCCTCTCATGGGCCATTTCTAACATTATAGGGGGGGGGGACTCTTGGACAGGTAACCCTCTCCACTTCATTGAGAGATGAATGCCTAAATAATGTGTATTACTTTGAACAGCCCCTCCTTAGTTACACTATTGGCAGCCCACTGGACAGGTAAGAAGTGTCATAATACAAAGATATAAATACACACTGTACACATTTGAGGACATTTGGACATTCTGCTATTACCTATCAAGATAATAATAGGATACAAAAACTTGAAACAGTACCATTTGAAAGTATACAGGCAGGCCCTTGCACTACATGCTTTGGGGAATTAATTCATAAATCTGAGCACTAAAGAGGTGGGTATAGTGTGTATGGGTTTGGCAAAGTCAGCAGATAGATGATTGAGGATAGAGAATTGGGATCAGCTGACTTAGCAGTTGGGGGAGGGAGGGTTAATTAAAAATGATTTGGGGACACTACAAAAAAAAGCCTCTGGCACTCTGCCTGAATTTAAAGCACAAATCACATTTCTAAACATTTTAGGGGGTGTTTGGGGTAAAGCACTACTATGGAGCTGATAAAATACATTGTTAAGTGACTACATGAGGTGAATATAGGGCAGGAGAGCATGCTGGGGAGGTTATTGAAGGCCAATCTGTATGAAGGACTAAAAAATTATTTACCTAAAAATCCAGCATGCATGAGGACAAAGGGGACATTCACAGCATATTACAATCATGGTAATTAGGGAATGAGGAAAGAAATACAATATATTATCAAACAGTAAATACAATAAAATGTGATATTAAAAGGATAAAAATCTTACCTTCATATACTCCTTCTGCAGGACCTGGATGATGGCAGAACAGGTCTCCGGGATAATGATCCCCAGAGCCTGGGGGGAGATACCTGTCGAGAACTTGAGGTCCTGTAGGCTTCTCCCCGTCGCCAAATACCGCAGGGTAGCGACGAGCCTTTGCTCCGGAGTGATGGCTTGCCTCATGCAGGTATCCTGCCTGCTGATATAGGGGGTCAGCGAAGCCAACAAACGGTGAAACACGGGGTCCGTCATCCTGAGAAAGTTCCTGAAATCATCAGGATTATTCTCACGGATCTCACGGAGCAAAGGCATGTGACAGAACTGGTCACGCTGAAGCAACCAATTCTTGGTCCATGAACTCCTCCCCACCCTGTTCATGGACTGGACTTGTGTCAAGGTCAGGACCCCAACACCAAGCCCCCGCACAGCACGAACTCTACGAGGAGTACGCATACGCAACATGGCTAGAAACCGGTCGGCTGCTCAGAATGAAGTAACAGAACGCACTGAAGAACAGCAAGGCCTGTGAAGAGCGACCTGAAAAACAGTAACGAACGCACAAGAATACAATGACTAGCTAAAGTCACGCGGAACTTGCTGCACGCACTGAAGAGCAGATACAAACCCACAAGCACAAACTGAACCGCAGAAAGCCACGAGTCTGAAAAAGCGCGAATCGTCTCTCACCAAACTTTTAGTAACACGAGATTAGCAAAAGGAGCGCAAAGGGTGCCGCGCTTGGTTCTGAAATGGCCTTTTCTAGCTTGACGTCACCACGTTGTTGGCGATCGGAAATTCCGACAACTTTGTGCGACCGTGTGTACGCAAAACAAGTTTGAGCCAACATCCGTCGGAAAAAATCCTAGGATTTTGTTGTCGGAATGTCCGAACAAAGTCCGACCATGTGTACGGGGCATAAGACTGTAGGAAAATTATAGAGCCCACAAACTATGGTATATATATATATATATATATATATATATATATATATATATATATATATATGTATATATATATATATATATATATATATATATATATATATATATATATATATATATATATGTGAAAATTGATGAATCCTGATGTTCTGGTGGCATTTCTTGATACACGAGAATGCCAGGAGAGTGCAACTATCTCCCAAATGACCCCTTTTTGTAAAGTAGACAGTCCGAGGTATTTAGTAAGAGGCATGGCGAGTTTTTTGAAGTTGTCAATTTTTGTTTCAGTTTTTTGGAAAATTAAGAAATTAAATTTTGTTTTTTTAACATTTTTGATATACTGTCACCAGTGCAGTACAGTGTCATAATATAACTGGTGTGGTGACAGTATGTAAAAAAAAAAAAAAAATTAATAATTTTTCAATTTTTTTTTTAATATTTTTAAAAATTTATTCATTTATCTTTATTTTTTCTTTGCATGCAGTGACCAGAGAAATACAGTGTCACCATAGTAACACTGTACTATTCCAAAGAGGTGATCAGGATTTTATATTTGTTTTAATTAAATTTTACAGTTATAAGCGGCCATTTTTTTTAGTGAAAACGACTCATTCAGTGTTTACTATTATGATTAGCTGTCTGTACCATGTGATGACTGTGACCAATCACAGAATTGATAACAATAGTACACAATGAAAGGCATGAATTAAAAGTCTTTAACCTCTTGCTTACCGGGCACTTAAACCCCCGTCCTGCCCAGACCAATTTTCAGCTTTCAGCGCTCTCACACTTTGAATGACAATTGCGCACTGATGCTACACTGTACTCAAATGAAATTTTTATCATTTTTTTCACACAAATGGAGCTTTTTTTTGGTGATATTAAATCACCATTTGGGTTTTTATTTTTTGCTAAACAAACAAAAAAAGACAGAAATTTTTGAAAAAAAAACAGTTTCATAGTTTGTTATAAAATTTTGAAAACAGGTAATTTTTCTCCTTCATTGATATTCGCTGATGAGGCTGCACTGATGGGCACTGATGGGCTGCACTGAAGGGCACTGATAAGACGACACTGATAGGCACAGATAAGGCAACACTGATCGGCACTGATAAGACCGCACTGATAGATGTCACTGATGGGCACTGATAGGTGGCACTGATGGGCACTGGTAGCTGGTATTGATAGGCAGCACTGGTAATGACGCACTGATTAATTTATAGGCGGCACTGTGGGCACTGATAGATGGCACTGTGGGCACTGATAGGTGGCACTGTGAGCACTGATACTATAGGTGGCACTGAGGGCACTGATAGGTGACACTGTGGGCACTGATGGGTGGTACTGTGGGCAGTGGTAGGTGGCACTGGTGGGCACTGGTAGGTGGCGCTGGTGGGCACTGGTAGGTACTTCCACGATCGGGACTGATGTCCCTCTCGCAGCCGCTGGTGATCGGCTTTTTTTTACCTCCTCACGCTACCAGCGTGAGGAGGAAAAATAGCCGATTACCGGCTGTATTTACATCACATGATCAGCTGTTATTGGCTGACAGCTGATCACGTGGTAAGGGGTCGGGATCGACCCCTTACTACGATCTGTGATCAGGCCAGTCTCATAGATTCGCTGATCCCAGAGGGCACCGCACACACCCTGCAGGGGGTGTGCAGGCCACTCAAGCACGGGAGGACCTCCAGACACGCCCTCCCGGCAAATTAGGTCCGTGCCGTAGCCGTCTTTCGGCTATAGCGTGGACGGCAAGTGGTTAATTGTGTACAACTATTATGTTGTAATATTGGCCACAGCAATCACATGGTACCAGCAGTGGTCGGGTACAGTGATCTGGCATTGGCTGCGTCCAGTGGACGCGGCGGGCGACAGATCGCGCCAGAGCCCAGTGGTTTGGATGCAGGTCTAAACCTGGCATTAAGCCCTATTCACACCTGAGTGTAGCAGGAACACACATTTTTTTTCGCATTTTTCATGCCTTGGCACGCACCATCGCTAGGGCAGTCCATTCACTGGAGACAAACTCCCCAAAGTAGCTCCAGAACCTTTTTCAGTCGCAGGACGTTGGGCGTTTTTCAGTGCGAGTTTTGGTGCGTTTGAAGCGCCTTTTGTTACAAAAACGAAAACTGTGTCTGCCACCCCGTGTTTGGGGTGCCATTAACAACTGATGGCACCGCGGGTGCGACTGGAAATCTGCAGTGCATTTCTGAAACGTTGCGGCGAAACGCACATTTTTTGTGGCACATTTAGGGAAGGTGAGAATGCAGCCTTGGTCCCGCCTTTTTGTCACGCACATCTTTCGCCGTCTTGAAGCCGGTGACTCGTCGTGCTTTTCCCAGGACCGGTTGGCGTGGGCTGTAGCGCGGCGAATATTCCTGCCAATTCGCGCCGTGTCAAACCAACAAAAGGAAAGTGCTGTAAGTACAAAGTCTGATGGCTCTCAGCTGGCGTTGTTTATGGCGTGTAATATTGTCCTCGGACGGCGGCTCGTTAACTAGCAAATGGTTTACCTCCAGCTGAGTCTGGGATCAAACGTTCCACAGCGGCTGACGGACAAACAAGGACAAGGTATACGTGCGCTCCACAGACAGCGAGGGCCCCGCATGATTATCTCTAGCAGCAGATGGAACCGAGCGCAGATGGGTTTTTTTTGCATTTGTGTTCAGAATGAAGGTTTTTGTCTCACATTAAATTCAGGTATTTAACACCTCCCATGGACATCACAGGACTCCCCACGGCAATGCCTTCATCTGCTTTCCGCAACTTCCTCTTAATATGCTTTTCCTCTTCCTCTACAGACTGATGACACCATATCTGTTCAAGCATCATTCTGGGTCACCATCTACTTCCTGGACTGAGATGCCCTCTCAGATGACACAATCATGTAAACTCCACTGTCTGTGCAGTACTTAGCCGTGTTCACAAATGTCTGACACAGATCAGCCTCTCACCTTGTGACTTCTTACAGGAGCACTGAGGGGGGAGCGGTCATTCGGCAAGCAGTGACAGGTTAAGGCACCACAATCTGAAAATGCTATTTAACTGCTTGCCTACCGGGCACTTTCACCCCCTTCCTGCCCAGACCAATTTCCAGTTTTCAGCGCTGTCACGATTTAAATGACAATTGGGCGGTCATGGCATTTTTTTTTTTTTTCCAGACAGATAGAGATTTCTTTTGGTGGTATTTAATCACCTCTGGGGGTTTTTATTGTTTGCTAAACTAAGAAAAAAAGACCAAAAATGTTGAAAAAAAATTACTTTTTAAAATTTCTGTTAGAAAATGTTAAATGTTGCAAATAAGTAATTCTTATTCACTGATGTGCGCTAATAAGGCTGCACTGAGGGGAATGATGGACACGGATGAGGCTGCACTGATAGGCACTGATGAGGCTGCACTGATGTGCGCTTATGAGGCTGCACTGATGGGCACTGACGAGGCTGCAGTGATGGACACGGATGAGGCTGCACTGATGGGCACTGATGAGGCTGCAGTGATGGGCACTGACGAGGCTGCAGTGATGGACACGGATGAGGCTGCACTGATGTGCGCTTATGAGGCTGCACTGATGGGCACTGACGAGGCTGCAGTGATGGACACGGATGAGGCTGCACTGATGTGCGCTTATGAGGCTGCACTGATGGGCACTGACGAGGCTGCAGTGATGGACACGGATGAGGCTGCACTGATGGGCACTGATGAGGCTGCAGTGATGGACACGGATGAGGCTGCACTGATGGGCACTGACGAGGCTGCAGTGATGGACACGGATGAGGCTGCACCAATGGACACTGATAGTCTTCACTGATAGGCTGCACCAATGGACACTGATAGGCTGCACTGATGGGCAATTGTGCAGTCATACAACACTGTACCCAAACTACATTTTTATCTTTTTTTATCTTTTTTTAACAGACCAAGCTCTCTTTTGGTGGTATTTAATCAGAGCCAGGTTTTTTATTTTCTACTAAACAAATGAAAAAAGGCCAAACATTTTGATGGCACTGATAGGAGACACTGGTGGGCACTGATAGGCAGCACTGATAGCCACTGATTGGCAGCACTTGTTGGCACTGTTTGGGCTGCACTGATCATCAGGACACTGATGATGGGTGCCCTGATTATCAGTGTAGATGTCCCTTGTGTGGATTTGCCAGTTATCGGCTCTCCTCTCCTCCTGCACTGTCAGCGTGAGGAGAGGATTGCCGATAACCGACAAATCCTGTTTACACTGTGATCTGCTGTGATCAGATAGCTGGTCACATGGTGAAGATCCGCTGTGATTGGCTCTTACCCCGATCTTTAATCAGCTGTTTCCCAAGGACGTCCATGAACGCCCTCCCAGCAATGTGCGCCCTCGCTGTAGCCGTCTTTTTGCTATAGCGCTGGCGGGAAGTGGTTAATTTATTTTTACAATGTGCCCTTACTCATTCACACGGGGGCAGTATCTGGGTGCTCTCTATTATTAAAGGGGCTTCCAGATTCAAAAAAGCCCCCCGCCCTCACACCCCCACAACCACCGGGCCAGGGTTGTGGGAAGGAGGCCCTTGTCCTTATCAACATGTGGTGCTATGCAGAGGGTTTCCCTGGCAAGGTATCCTCCTCCCAATCATGAGGGTATGTGGTCTGGCATGGTTCAGGAGGGAAGGGACACCCTCCCACAGCTCTGTTCTCTGCACAGGCTATGTACAGCCCAGTGATGATGTCACGGCTACCTTTACAAGGAAATATCTGGGTTTGCAAAGGCATTTGGTGCACACAAAGTGGATTTACATTTTTAAAGTAAAGTAGCCAGTAAAGAGCCAATCACAGCAGCCCTTTACCATGTGATCAGCTGTGTCCAATCACAACTGATCATATGTAAACAGACTTGTCAGTTTTCGGCATTCCTTTCTTCACACGCTGTGTCTGTGTGAGGAAAGGAGAGCTGATAACCGGCAAGGATGTCAATAAATTGATCATCATCAGTGCAGCCCCATCGGTGCAGATTAGTGCAGCCTTATCAGTGCAGCCTATCAGTGCCACTTATCAATGCCCACCAGTGCCGCCTCATCAGTGCTCATCAGTGCAGCCTCATCAGTGGCCATCTATGCAGCCTTATCAGTTCACATCAGTGCAGCCTCACCAGTGCCTACCAGTGCCCATCAGTGCAGCCTCATCAGTGCCCATCAGTGCAGCCTTATCAGTGCCCATCAGTGCAGCCTTATCAGTTCACATCAGTGCAGCCTCATCAGTGGTCATCAGTGCAGCCTCATCAGTGCCCATCAGTGCAGCCTCATCAGTGCCTATCAGTGCCCATTAGTGCAGCCTCATCAGTGCCAATCAGTGCAGCCTCATCAGTGCCAATCAGTGCAGCCTCATCAGTGCCCATCACTGCCGCCTCATCAGTGCCCATCAGTGCCACCTCATCAGTGCCCATCAGTGCAGCCTCATCAGTGAGCATCAGTGCTGCCTCATCAGTGCCACCTCATCAGTGCCCATCGGTGCCTATCAATGCAGTCTCATCAGTGCCTATCAGTGCAGCCTCATCAGTGCCCATCAGTGCAGCCTCATCAGTGCACATCAAGGCAGCCTCATCAGTGCCCATCTGTGCCACCTCATCAGTGCCCATCAGTGCGGCTTATCAGTGCCCATCGGTGCCTATCAGTTCAGCCTCATCAGTGCCTATCAGTGCCCATCAGTGCAGCCTCATCAGTGCGCATAAGTGCTGCCTCATCAGCGCCCATCACTGCCGCCTCATCAGTGCCCATCAGTGCAGCTTTTCAGTGCCCATCGGTGCCTATCAGTGCAGCCTCATCAGTGCCTATCAGTGCCCATCAGTGCAGCCTCATCAGTGCCCATCACTGCCGCCTCATCAGTGCCCATCTGTGCCACCTCATCAGTGCCCATCAGTGCAGCTTATCAGTGCCCATCGGTGCCTATCAGTGCAGCCTCATCAGTGCCTATCAGTGCCCATCAGTGCAGCCTCATCAGTGCCCATCACTGCCGCCTCATCAGTGCCCATCTGTGCCACCTCATCAGTGCCCATCAGTGCAGCTTATCAGTGCCCATCGGTGCCTATCAGTGCAGCCTCATCAGTGCAGCCTCATCAGTGCCCATCAGTGCAACCTCATCAGTGCACATCAAGGCAGCCTCATCAGTACCTATCAGTGCCCATCAGTGCAGCCTCATCAGTGCCTATCAGTGCAGTCTGATCAGTGCACATCCGTGAATAAATAAATAAAATAAAAATAAATTACTTATTTGCAACATTTTGTAACAGAAATTTAAAAAATCCCCCCCCCCCCCCCCCCCCACACACACACACACACCCACAAATGTAGGTCTTTTTTTATTTGTTTAGCAAAAAAAACATTGGTGGTTAAATACCACCAAAAGAAATCTCTGTCTAAAAAAAGTTACAAGTTTCAAGTGGGTACAGGGTTGCATGACCAAAGCAATTGTCATTCAAAGTGTGACAGCACTGAAAGCTGACAATTGATCTGAGCAGGAAGGGGGTAAAAGTGCCCGGTATTGAAGTGATTAACAATATATATGTGATGGTGGAATCTACTATAACTTGTCGTGGATTCCGCACACCGATACACTACAAAGTTGCTGATTATATCGCGCCGTTCTGCTTTTTCTTTTTGGTGCAGTTGGCGTGAATGACGCCAACTCCTACCTGCAGCAGAGGAGCCATTATCGTTCCGACAGGAACCTGCGGGCTAAATTGCGAGTCCCAGCGGCTTTAATTAACAAATTTCCTTTTTCCGAGGAAGCCAGGAAAGAAAATTCATCCCCAAAACATCATTTCTTCTTTAAACTCCAGATTCCACGAAAGATCAGTTCCTAATTAATCCCGGCGGATGGCATTTATGAAAGCGCTCCCCTCGCCGCGTACCGGTGCACGATCATTTAGAAACACAAAACGACCATTTTTTTTTCTTCTACATTCATTTTTTTTCTTCTACATTCATTTTTTTTTTCTTAGTCTAAAAATAAACCTCAAAGTTTTTTGCAGGGACTTAAACAGAAAGGACCCTGGGGGGGGACACACACCATGGTATGGCTCCAAGGCTCTCCCAGCTTCGTCCTGAAGGGAACCTGTCACTTTTCAAGTGTTACTATTCAGAAGTAGGCCATGACATTTTCAGATGAGCATGTGGCTGATTTTAGAACGTCCGGTTTTGCCCCCCCCCCCCCCCGTCATCAACATGCTACTGACATTTTTCAACAAATCTTTTCTCTTTTACATTACATTAAATACCTTATTTTAGATTAAGTGATATCATCATTGGGTCTCTATACTGCTCTATGCAATGCAGACCTTACTGTAGACTCAGTGACCTCATCACTGGGTCTCTGTGCTTCTCTTCGCAATCTAGGCCTTATTGTGGACTCTGTGACATCATCACTGAATCTCTATGCATCTCTATGCTGCAAACCTTATTTTAGGCTCTGTGGTTGTGGGGGTCTGTGAGCTTATCAGAATCTGGGACAAGGGCCTCTTCGCCACAACCACCAAGCCAGGGTTGTGGGGGGTCTGCAAGCTTATTGAAATCTAAGACAAGGGCCTCTTCCCCACAACCCTGGCTTGGAGGTTGTGGGGGTCTGCAAGATTATTGAAATCTAAGACAGGGGCCTCTTCCCCACAACCCTGGCTTGGAGGTTGTGGGGGGTCTGCTAGCTTATCGGAATCTGGGACAAGGCCCTCTTCCGCACAACCCTGGCTTGGTGGTTGTGGGGGTCTGCGAACTTATTGAAATCTAAGACAAGGGCCTCTTCCCCACAACCCTGGCTTGGAGGTTGTGGGGGTCTGGTAGCTTATCGGAATCTGGGAAAAGGTCCTCTTCCCCACAAGCCTGGCTTGGTGGTTGTGGGGGCCTGCGAGTTTATTGAAATCTAAGACAAGGGCCTCTTCCCCACAACCCTGGCTTGGTGGTTGTGGGGGTCTGCGAGCTTATCGGAATCTGGGACAAGGCCCTCTTCCGCACAACCCTGGCTTGGTGACTGTGGGGTTGTGGGGGTCTGCGAGCTTATTGAAATCTAAGACAAGGTTCTCTTCCCCACAACCCTGGCTTGGAGGTTGTGGGGGTCTGCAAGATTATTGAAATCTAAGACAAGGGCCTCTTCCCCACAACCCTGGCTTGGAGGTTGTGGGGCGTCTGCGAGCTTATCCAAATCTAAGATAAAGGCCTCTTTCCCACAACCTTGGCTTGGAGGTTGCGGGGGTCTGTGAGCTTATTGGAATCTGAGACAAGGGCCTCTTTCCCACAACCCTGGCTTGGAGGTTGTGGGGGTCTGCAAGCTTATTGAATTCTAAGACAAGGGCCTCTTCCCCACAACCCTGGCTTGGAGGTTGTGGGGGTCTGCAAGCTTATCAGAATCTGGGACAAGGGCCCCTTCCCCACAACCCTGGCCCTGGTGGTTGTGGGGGTCTGCAAGCTTATCGGAGACTAAAAATACACCTCAAAGTTTTTGCAGGGACTTAAATAGAAAGGACCCCGGGGGCACACCATGGTGTGGCTCCGAGGCTCTTCCAGCTTCGTCCTAAAGGGGACCTGTCATTTTTCAAGTGTACTGTTACTATTCACAAGTAGTCTATGACAATTTCAGATGAGCATGTGGCTGCTTTAAAAAGAGGCGGTTTTGACTTTAGACTCAGTGACATCATCACTGGACAGCTTCCTGAAAACATCACAGCACCCTGCCTCAGTACTCCTCTCCAGAGCCCTCAGCCCTGATGTAAGCATGGGGTTGGCTCTAAGGTAGGAGCCATGCAAATATCAAAGTGCACTGATGGGTGGAGGTCTGTCTGGAGGAGTAGGTGTTCCTAGTCAGACTGTATTTAAATAACATGTCTGAGGGATATCTTGACCATGCCTGTTAAGAGGACCCCACAACAACAACAAAAAAGTATGAGGTCCTCCTCAAATTCCATACTAGGCTCCTTTGGCCTGCCAGGAGGCATTGCCCTAAAATAGGACCTTGCCCCCATGTTTATGAGGAAAAGGGCCTCTTCCCCACAACCCTGGCCTGGTGGTTTCGGGGGTCTGTGAGCTTATCAGAATCTAGGACAAGGGCCTCTTACCCACAACCATGGCCTGGGAGATTTGTGCTAGCAGGGGGAATTTTTTTTTTGGGGGGGGGATTTGTGCTGGGGAAAGAGAGGATTTGAGCTGGGGGGCAAAGATTTTTGCTGAGATGGAGGATATCATTAGGGGGGATCGGATTTGGACTGGGAGGAGGAATTTATGCTTAGAGGGTAAGCAGGCAAATTAGTACATCTTGGGGCGAGGGGGTGCACACAATTTGGCCTGTTCACCCTGGGCTGTAGATGACCATGTCTCGGCACTGGGTGCGGGGTACCCCTCACCATGGCCTGTAACCTATATGTACCACATGGCACGGTTTGGCACTGGAATGTAGCAATGATCTGTGCGTTCGGAATTCAGACAGTCGCGCACGCCACATGCAGACTTAGTGACATTTCATGCCGACAAAATCATGTTTTTTTTTTTTTTTTTTCACACTCGGAATCATTTCCTTCTGATATGGAGAAATTGTCGCCGTTCGCTCTCTGCCTCGCTCCCGCCACCGTCCAGGTACCTGGAATGAGATATACCATTTTCTGAAATGGAGAAATTACATATCAGCCTATTAGTCACTTTAAATGCAAAGCAGTGCGCGGCGGATGGGGCCGGAGTAATGCATTCCAACATAAAATGATATGAGGCCAGGCTGCAGGGAGAAGGAATATAGAGAGGAACACGGGGCTGACATTTACAGGGGCGCAGCGATGCTGAAACGCTCACGAAAAAGGAGATGAGGACTTACAATGATAACCTCGTCGGCGAGGACTTCTCTATGAGGAGAAATGGATATTCCGAAGAAAAAATAAAAAATCGGAAAATTGGAACTACTCGAGTGTTGCAGGGCAGCATTTTCTGCTGCCGACTTTATGGGTGCGCGGTGCTTCTAAGGTGAGCGCAGGGGGGGTGGAGTTTGTGGGGAGAACCTGGGGCGCCGCGTCCACACAGGGATAACATGCTAAGGCAACTCAACAAGATGTTGAAAAAAAACATCTTCCATAACCACCCAAACTGGCATTATAAATGACCTATGGCTGCCGCTAGAGCCCCGAATACAGAGAGGTCTATGATGTCCATGCGAAAGTGAGTTGCCACCTTGGTCTACTTTCTCCATATTGGTTGAGCAATTTAAAAGGAGCCTTTAAAGGTCAATAGAGAAGAGCAGGTGGTGGTGGGATTCCTAAATCAAGTCATTATTTGCATAATAGAGCATTTTTTTTTTAGAAGCACCTGATTCTCCTTCCAGCCAATCAGGAAGCCGGTCCTGTGACCCATCATTCAATTGGCCAAGAGGAGAAGCATTCCTATTGGCCACCGAGGAGGAGGAGACGCAGGGGAAGCCGCAGAAGCCCAGGAGGAGGAGACGCAGGTTGAAGCCGCTTCCCGGAGGAACCGCTGCCTGCGAAATAGATGGGGTAAGTGCGGAGCTGGTGACTGACCGGGGGGGGGTTGTGCATGTGACCTGACCGACTGAGGGGGGGTAAAGGCGGATGGATTTTTTTTTTGCACCCCCCCCCCCCAAAAAAAATATATCACCAGCCACTACTGGTGGTCAAACATCTGTGGATACCGGAACATCACGCCTACTACAAAAGAGCTTTTTGAACATCCCATTCCAAAAACATGGCCATTGATTTGGAGCTGCCCCTCTCCACCCATGGCCATTAATATGTAGTTGCCCCCTCTCCCCTCCTGGCCATTAATATGGCATTAATCCCCTTCTCATTTGGCCATTAATATGGAGTTGCCCCCTATCCCCATGGCCATTAATATGGAGTTAATCCCCCCCCCATGGCCATTGATATGGAGTTACTCTACTCCCTCTATGTCCATTAATATGGAGTTACACCCCTCCCCCTATTGCCATTAATATGGAGTTACAGCCCTCCCCCTATTGCCATTAATATGGAGTTACTCTACTCCCTCTGTGGCTATTAATACAGAGTTTCCCCCTCTCCCCCTAGGGCCATAAATATGGAGTTGCCCCCTCTCCCCCATGACCATTACTATGGAGTTATTCCCCTCCCCCTATGGCCATTAATATGGAGTTGCCCTCTCTCCATGCCCCATGACCATTAATAAGGAGCTACTCCCCTCCCACTATGGCTATCATTACGGAGTTGCCGTTTCCCCCCCATGACCATTAATATGGAGTTGCCCCCCCTACCCCATGGCCAGAAATATTGAGTTACTCCCCTCTCCCTATGGTCATTAATGTGGAGTTGTCCCCTCTCCCCCCATCGCCACTGAGATAGGGTAAGTGCCAGGCAGACGGCGAGTGGGCGGGTCACAGTGGCAACTTTTGATGGGTACAGTGGCGGCATTTGATGGCACACTGAGGCTGCAATTCTGCAATTGATGTTTTTTTTTTTTTTTTAGAATTTTTCAGTTTGTTTGCGCCCTCCCAAAAATTGAGCACCAGCCGCCACTGCTTCATGGAATAGATACAACAAGGTGTTGGAAACGTTCCTCTGAGATTTTGCTCCATAGTGACATGATAACATCACACAGTTGCTGCAGATTTGTCGGCTGCACATCCATGATGCCAATCTCCCGTTCCAGAGCATCCCAAACGTGCTCTATTGGATGAGATGTGGTGAGTGTGGAGGACATTGGAGTACAGGGACCTCATTGTCCAGTGGTGAGATGATTGGAGCTTTGTGACATGGTGCATTATCCTGCTGGAAGGAGCCATCAGAAGATGGGGACACTGTAGTCATAAAGGGATGGACATGGTCAGCAACAATACTCAGGTAGGTCGTGGTGTTTAAATGATGCTCAATTGGTACTAAGGGGCCCAAAGTGTGCCAAGAAAATATCCCCCCCACACCATTACACCCCCACCACCAGCCTGAACCGGTGATACAAGGCAGGATGGATCCATGCGCCAAATTATGACCCCATCATCTGAATGTCGCAGCTGAAATCCAGACTCATCAGACCAGGCAACGTTTTTTCCAATCTTCTATTGTCCAATTTTGGTGATCCTGTGCCAATTGTAGCCTCAGTTTCCTGTTCTTAGCTGACAGGAGTGGCACCCGGTGTGGTCTTCTGCTGCTGTAGCCCATCTGCTTCAAGGTTGGATGTGTTGTGCATTCAGAGATGATATTCTGCATACCTTGGATGTAACGAGTGGTTATTTGAGTTACTATTGCCTTTCTATCATCTGAAACCAGTCTGCCCATTCTCCTCTGACCTCAACAAGGCATTTTCCGCCACACAACTGCCGCTCACTGGATATTTTCTCTTTTTCCCACCATTCTCTGTAAACCCTGAGAGATGGTTGTGTGTGAAAATCCCAGAAATACTCAGACCGGCCCGTCTGGCGCCAACAACCACACCACCTTCAAAGTCACTTAAATCCCCTTTCTTCCCCATTCTGATGCTCGGTTTGAACTTCAGCAAGTCGTCTTCACCACGTCTAGATGCCTAAATGCATTGAGTTGCTGCCATGTGATTGGCTGATTAGCAATTTGTGTTATCGAGCAATTGAACAGGTGTACCTAATAAAGTGGCCGGTGAGTGTATATGTGAGAAGTGTTAGAATTGGCCGGGGGGGGGGGGCTGAAGTGGACATTGACACATGTTGATAAGATTACATGCTTCTTAGAAAAACAAAAGGTATAAATGAGCCTGTACATCCCCTTTAAGACCCCTGTCCTATTTATAAAGACAAGTAATCACCATGGAAGGGGTGGGGGTCACCTTTCACTCACATCACACTGTCACACTTGTAATGAAGCGGAGACATTGCCATGTATCAAACTTCATCACAAGATAATTAATTCATGTCGAGTTTTATATAATTAACAATTAACTACACCATATAGACTTCACAGTGCTGACATCTGAAGTCTATTTACCTGAATCCCATTAATTCTGAGGTGTAGAACCCTCCGGCAATACACAATGGAGTTCACAAACTGACAGAGAAGACGGGGCTGCGTTATGACAAATGATGGCATTCCTCCGCACTACGAGCAAATACGGATATGTGTATCCGAGGTGATGGATTCCACTCATCAATGGATCATGATTGGAGAAGATCAACCAAGACTGCCCTTAAGCACAAGCAGGGTTCCTCTAAAAACAGGGTTCCTCTAAAAACAGGGCTCCTCTAAAAACAGTGCTCCTCTAAAAACAGAGGACCTCTAACAACAGGGTTCCTCTAAAAACAGGGCTCCTCTAAAAACAGGGGACCTCTAAAAACAGGGTTCCTCTAAAAACAGGGGACCTCTAAAAATAGGGGACCTCTAACAACAGGGTTCCTCTAAAAACAGGGCTCCTCTAAAAACAGGGCTCCTCTAAAAACTGAGGACTTCTAAAAACAGGGTTCCTCTAAAAACAGGGGACCTCTAAAAACAGGGTTCCTCTAAAAACAGGGGACCTCTAAAAACAGGGTTCCTCTAAAAACAGGGGACCACTAAAAACAGGGTTCCTCTAAAAACAGGGGACCTCTAAAAATAGGGGACCTCTAAAAACAGGGGACCTCTAGAAACGGAGGACTTCTAAAAACAGGGCTCCTCTAAAAACAGGGGACCTCTAAAAACAGGGTTACTCTAAAAACGGAGGACCTCTAAAAACAGTGCTCCTCTAAAAACAGGGCTCCTCTAAAAACAGGATTCCTCTAAAAATGGAGGACCTCTAAAAACAGGGCTCCTCTAAAAACAGGGGCTCCCTTGGAAGGTGCTAAGGGAATCCCTAGAACTATGGAATCTGTATATGGGTTGGAGGTATGATGTGAAACTGTTTCAGAGTCGGGTTGAGTGAGATGATTTTGCTTTAGTAGCTATTTCTGGTAGTTTTATTTATTTTGAGTATTATTGTTTATTTTTTTTTTTTCCTCTGCTTTTTTTTTTTTTCTATTTATCTATTTTTTGTGTTGTGTGTGTGTTTTGTGTGATATATGTAATATCACTGTGGGAGCTGAAGACAGGGAGTAGGAAATTATATATTTCATTTTATCTAATTGGATGAAGGAAGATAAGACAGGGATATTCTTATTAGGGCTGAAGGATGTGGGTGGTTTTGGGCGATGGTGGTGGACCTTGGCACCCCGGATGTTTTGGGGCTGCACTTCCCTTGATGCTCAACTACACTGCAGAGTGTAGGGGCGTTGTGGGGGGTGTGGGGCCGGGGCTCGCCATCACTGGTCTGGAGTATCACCTTTTTTTTTCTCCTCCTCTTCCCTTTCTCCCCCCCCCCCCCATCTTCCCCCTTTTTTTTTATTTTAAAAAAATTAATTAAATTAATTAAAAAGACATCGTCATTAAAAAGAGGGATCGCAGCTGCGCATACATCCACCCAATCAGACATACACTCAGCTCAAAGGATAAGAATTGGCTGAAGTATAACAATATATTGCATATACTACCATCCTCCTTCCTAATTGAGAAGTAATGCTCAATGTGTCTGATTGAGTGGATGTATGCGCAGCTGTGACCCCTCTTTTTAATGACAATGTTGTCTTTTAGGTTATACTCAGACCGTTAGTGCCGGTTCGCACAGGGGCGGCACGACTTGCAGGTCGCCTCACCGAGGCGACCTGCACACGACTTCAGCGGCGACTTGCAAAGCGACTTCTGTATAGAAGTCAATGCAAGTCGCCTGAAGTCGCCCCAAAAATACTACAGGAACCTTTTTCTAAGTCGGAGCGACTTGCGTCGCTCACGGTTCCGTAGTACAGAACGGGAGGCGACTTGTCAGGTGGCTAGGTCACCTGACAAGTCGCCCCTGTGTGAACCGGCACTAATTCTCGGTATTTTGTTATATTTGATACTATGGTGTGTTTTTTCTAAATAAAATTAATTAATTCAACCGTAGTGTTCACTTACTGCAACTTTCTTGGTAGGTCTTTCCTTCCTCTTTTCTTATGATCAATGTTTATAAACAATGTTACTTTGTATCTCTTTGTTTCCTGTCTGATCAATGTTTATAAACAATATTACTTTGTATCCCTCTATCTCCGGTCTGATCAATAATTAAAAACAATGTTACCTTATGTCTCTCTATTTCCTGATCAATGTGTATAAACAATGTTACTTTGTATCTCTCTATCTCCTGTCTGATCAATGTTTGTAAACAATGTTACTTTGTATCTCTCTGTCTCCTGTCTAATCAATGTTTGTAAACAATGTTACTCTGTATCTCCTGATCAATGTTTATAAACACTGTTACTTTGTAACATTCTATTCCATGTCTGATCAATGTGTATAAACAATGTTACTTTGTATCTCTCTATCTCCTGTCTGACCAATGTTTATAAACAATGTTACTTTGTATCCCTTTTCTTTTCACATCTGATCAGTATTGATCAAGTCCTTCTTTTGAGAGAATCAGTTTATAAAGCTGTTGTATTTACACAGCAACTTTCTGGTTTCATGTTAGGAACCCGGAATTGCTGGCTGGTGAGGGAGGGGGGAGGGGAGCACAGCCGCAGGACACAAGCTCATCATGCCCTGTGTACTTTGATTACTTTTTTTGGGCGTGTGTAGCATGTCCAGTGCCCACAACTGGTTAATACAAGACAATATAAATCATCCAACACGTTTTGGGGGCTCAAAGGTGCCCCTTTTCTTCAGGGTTCATCTTTTTCATGCTATGGCTGCTATTTTAACCCCCCAAAAATGCCTTGTCTGTTACTGAATGAACATCCGTAGTAAATGTTTTCGGACTCTCAGCTCATCGATCTGGTGCTCTTTTTTGGACTTTCTATAGACAAGAGAATAGACTCTTTTTCCTGACCTTTAGGCGCTGCATTGTGCTGATCTGCAGAACGAGGGGAAAGCTGCGAAGAAAGTACGTCTTCGCTTTCCTCACTCACTTCTTGGCTCATTAGCCAAGAACATCTAGAAATTTCTGACCAACGCTGAACAAATTTGAGGACATCAGAGCCCTCGCTGATACTATTTTTAAATCTCGGCCTGCTGAATTATCAGTGCGGTTCACTGGATTGGTCACATCATCGCCAGCGAGAATCAGTCGGCGTCTCGCCAGCACAAGGCAGAGCCTTCTAGTAGATAATTGGAGAGGTTTTACAGCTACAACATAAAGCCGGAACCGCAACATAAAAAAAGTCTTTTTTATTTTATTTGGATGGAAACAAAAATAATATATTATTTTATATTTATGTTTTTATATGTTTGATTTCACTTTAGTGGTTTTTTATTTTTTTTTTATTTATTTTTTTTAGGATTTGCAGAAGTCATTTTATGTCATGAGTCACTCTAAAGTGTCACAATATCTTTCTGGATAATCGTTTTGGATTGGTCGCAATACCCTCCCAACCTTTTTCCCATTTTGAAGGTGAACGGCTGATCTGTTATGCCCCGTACACACGATCGGACATTGTTCGGACATTCCGACAACAAAATCCTAGGATTTTTCCCGACGGATGTTGGCTCAAACTTGTCTTGCATACACACGGTCGCAGAAAGTTGTCTGAAAATCCGATCGTTCTGAACGCGGTGACGTAAAACACGTACGTCGGGACTATAAACGGGGCAGTGGCCAATAGCTTTCATCTCTTTATTTATTCTGAGCATGCGTGGCACTTTGTGCGTCGGATTTGTGTACACACGATCGGAATTTCCGACAACGGATTTTGTTGTCGGAAAATTTTATATCCTGCTCTCCAACTTTGTGTGTCGGAAAATCCGATGGGAAATGTGTGATGGAGCCCACACACGGTCGGAATTTCCGACAACAAGGTCCTATCACACATTTTCCGTCGGAAAATCCGACCGTGTGTACGGGGCATAAGTATGGGTTGATCTCCTTTGTTAGTGGATCCTTTAAAACCACTTGCCGATCGCTGCATGTACATTTACGTCGGCAGAATGGAACGGCTGGACAAATGGGCGTACAGTACGTCCCTTTGAATTTGCCGCCGTGTGGTTGCGTGCGCACCACCGGCGGCGTGCGCGTGTGACCCTGCCGTGAGCTCCGTGAGTAGGATCGCGGGTGTCCGCGGGATAAAACTGATGTAAACAAGCAGCTCCCCGTTCTGCCTAGTGACACTGACACTGATCTCTGCTCCCTGTCATCGGGAGTGGTGATCAGTGATGTGTCACAGGTGACCACGCCCCCTAACAGTTGGAATCACTCCCTAGGACACACTTAACCCCTTCACTGCCCCCTAGTGGTTAACCCCTTCACGGCCAGTGTCATTTTTACAGTAATCGGTGCAATTTTATAGCACTGATCGCTGTATAAATGACAATGGTCCCAAAAATGTGTCAAAAGTGTCAAAAGTGTCCGCCATATTGTCGCAAAAATCGCAGATCGCCGCCATCACTAGGAAAAAAAAATTATTAATAAAAAATGCCATAAAACTATCCCCTATTTTGTAGACGCTATAACTTTTGCGCAAACCAATCAATAAACGCTTATTGCGATTTTTTTTTTTTTTTTTACCAAAAATATGTAGAATAATATGTATCGGCCTAAACTAAGGAAAAAAATGTTTTTTTTTATATTATTTTTTGGGGATATTTATTATAGCAAAAAGTAAAAAATAATGCGTTTTTTTTTTTTTTTCAAAATTGTCGCTCTATTTTTGTTTATAGCGCAATAAATAAAAACCGCAGAGGTGATCAAATGCCACCAAAAGAAATCTCTATTTGTGGGGGAAAAAAGGACGTCAATTTTGTTTGGGAGCCACGTCGCACGACCGCGCAATGGTCAGTTAAAGCGACGCAGTGCCCAATCGCAAAATGTGCTCTGGTCTTTGGCCAGCCAAATGGTCCGGGGGCTGAAGTGGTTAAAAACTCGTAAGGACTTGTTTATCCCAGAAATTAATATTATAACGTTCTCTCAACTGACGATCCTCACAAATCGGACCCAAAAATTAATGCAGAATTCACCAAAAAAGAGGCTTCAATGGAATTTATGTTTTTTTGGGGGTTTTTTTTTTTGGTGGGGAGATGATTACTAGGGCTTCTCCTCCATTCCCCCAATATTCTGACCACATTCAGAAATGTGTATTGAAACAAATACACGATATTGTCAAAAGTATTGGGACGCCTTGGCACGTGCATGAACTTTAACCACTTGAGGACCGAGCCTCTTTTTGAGATTTGGTGTTTACAAGTTGAAAACTTTTTTTTTTTTTTTGCTAGAAAATTACTTAAAACCCCCAAACATTATACATTTTTTTCCCCAACACCCTAGAGAATAAAACGGCGGTCGTTGCAATACTTTCTGTCACACCGTATTTGTGCAGCGGTCTTGCAAGCGTACTATTTTTGGAATAAATTAAAATTGAATTAAAAAGTAAGACAACAGTAAAGTTAGCCCAATTTTTTTTTTTATATTGTGGAAGATAATGTTACGTCGAGTAAATTGATACCCAACATGTCATGCTTCAAAATTGCGCCCGCTCGTGGAATGGCGACAAACTTTTACCCTTAAAAATCTCCATAGGCGACGTTTAAAAAATTCTACAGGTTGCATGTTTTGAGTTACAGAGGAGTTCTAGAATTATTGCTCTCGCTCTACCGATCGCGGCGATACCTCACATGTGTGGTTTGAACACCGTTTTCATTTGCAGGTGCTACTCACATATGCATTCTGCACGCGAGCTCGGCAGGACGTTTTTTTTTTCTTATTTATTTTACCTTTTATTTTTTTATTTTTACACTGTTCTAAAAAAAAAAAAAAAAAAATTGTCACTTTTATTCCTATTACAAGGAATGTAAACATCCCTTGTAATAGAAAAAAAGCATGACAGGGCCTCTTAAATATGAGATCTGGGGGGGTCAAAAAGACCTCACATCTCATATCTACACTAAAATGCAATAAAAAAATAAATAAAAAATGTTGTCATTTAAAAAAAAAAAAAGGCCCTTTAAGAGCAGTGGGCAGAAGTGAAGTTTTGATGTCGCTTCCGCCCTGCAATGGTATGGAGATGGGTGGGGGGGCCATCTTCTCCTCACTCATCTCCATGCCACTGACGTGAGAGGATCTCAACGCCTCCGCCGCTAACTATGGCTCCGGTAAGCGGCGGAGGGCACTGGAGCGCAGCGGGAGGGGGGGGGCCTCTCCCACCGCTGATAAAAGTGATTTTGCAATGAATCTGCCGCAGAGACCACTAGTATCGGAAACCGGACCGCCGGACGAAAAAGAGGACACCGGGGGTTATGGTAGCTAGCTGCTGCCATAACAACGATATTCCTCTTCAAAGTTAGGCGGCTCGGAAGTGGTTAATGTCATCCCAGTCTTAGTCTGTAGGGTTCAATATTGAGTTGGCTCCGCCCTTTCCAGCTATAACAGCTTCAACTCTTCTGGGAAGGCCGTCCACAAGGTTTAGGAGGGTGTCTATGGGAATGTTTGACCGTTCTTCCAAAGCCCATTTGTGAGGTCAGGCACTGATGTTGGACGAGAAGGCCTGGCTCGCAGTCTCCGCTCTAATTCATCCTAAAGGTGTTCTATGGGGTTGAAGTCAGGACTCTGTGCAGGCTAGTTAAGTTCCTCCACCCCAAACTCGCTCATCCATGTCTTTATGGACCTTGCTTTGTGCACTGGTCCAAATCATTTGGTGGAGGGGGCATTATGGTGTGGGGGTTGTTTTTTAGGGGTTGGCCCCCTAGTTCCAGAGAAGGGAACTCTTAAGATGTCAGCATACCAAGACATTTTGGACAATTTCATGCTCACAACTTTGTAGAAACAGTTTGGGGATGGCCCCTTCCTGTTCCAACATGACTGCGCACCAGTGTACAAAGCAAGGTCCATAAAGACATGGATGAGCGAGTTTGGGGTGGAGGAACCTCACTGGCCCGCACAGAGTTCTGACCTCAACCCCATAGAACACTTTTGGGATGAATTAGAGCGGAGGCTGCGAGCCAGGCCATCCAACATCAGTACCTGACCTCACAAATGCTCTTCTGGAAGAATGGTCAAACATTCCCATAGACACACTCCTAAACCTTGTGGACGGCCTTCCCAGAAGAGTTGAAGCTGTTATAGCTGCAAAGGTCGGAGCCAACTCAATATTGAACCCTATGGACTAAGACTGGGACGCCATTAAAGTTCATGTGCGTGTAAAGGCAGGCGTCTCAATACTTTTGGTAATATTGTGTAAATTAAAAAAAAAACAAAAAAACTGATCAATGTAAGCACCCCTGCCAGTGATGACTGGTTTGTCTCATCCAAGCAAATGATGCATCTGCAAGAGAGCTTGTTACAACAGACTTGCTGGCCAGATCACCTGATGAAGCTAAAAGAAAGAAAGCTAAAAAAAAAAAAAAAAAAAAAAAAAACAGCCATCACATATAATAATTGGGGATCTTCTACAATACTATAACTGTCTGCTGTTGGGTTTCATACGGCTGTAAGAATATGTAAATACTTGAATGTCTGGGGACAGGCGGACCACAGACGTGTGCCCCCCTAATAGAAGAATCCTGGGACCCCGGCCCCTCACCCGCTCATGCCATGGCTGGGGCTCGATGGTCTGTACTGCAGATTATTACCAGTCAGACATGGAATCTTCTGACTCGGGAAGTGAGTTTTGTGACTCCGAATTGCATTAAATGATGAGGATCCGTCTGGCTGCAGAAATGTTCAGGAATAATAGAAAATACATGAAAATGTAGCAAAGAAATTTTACAGAACAAACGTGGAGCCAAAACATCGGAGTTCTGTGTCTCCATCAGTCTGTCTTGTTTTATAAGAAGAATATAAAATCATCTTATTACAAATCACAGCAGAGAAAATACAAGAAGAGTTCAGGAGAACCTTCCCTACATGTATACGTCTCTTCTTCAGTCTCTCCCACTGACACCAAAGATGGGGCACTATTCCTCCCACTGACACCAATGATGGGGCACTATTCCTCCCACTGACACCAATGATGGGGCACTATTCCTCCCACTGACACCAATGATGGGGCACTATTCCTCCCACTGACACCAATGATGGGGCACTATTCCTCCCACTGACACCAATGATGGGGCACTATTCCTCCCACTGACACCAATGATGGGACACTATTCCTCCTACTGACACCAATAATGGGGCACCATTCCTCCCACTGACACCAATGATGGGGCACTATTCCTCCCACTGATACACTATTCCTCATTCTACTGACTACAGGCACGATGTAATTTTATTTACTCCCACTGACACTGGGGCATTTCCTAATTTCATTGGCATTTTTCTGGCCCTCCTAAAGTATGAAGTAAACCGGCCCTTTGTTTAGAAAGTTTGGAGACCTGATCTAGGCAATGAAAGTGTTAGAGCTCCATGGTGTCACTCCCTGTAAAAAAAGTAAAAAAAATGTTTTTAAGTTGTAAAAAATGAAAGTTACACCAATGATGGGGCACCATTCCTCCCACTGACACCAATGATGGGGCACTATTCCTCCCACTGACACCAATAATGGGGCACTATTCCTCCCACTGACACCAATAATGGGGCACTATTTCTCCCACTGACATCAATAATGGGGCACTATTCCTCCCACTGACACCAATAATGGGGCACTATTCCTCTCACTGACACCAATAATGGGGCACTGTTCCTCTCACTGACACCAATGATGGGGCACTATTCCTCCCACTGACACCAATGATGGTGTCAATATAACAATATGTCAATATGTCCATATAACAAAGATTATACAGTAGCAATGTGACCAGGTTGTGTAACCATGAAATAATAAAGAGAAAAACACATGTGGGAGAGAAGCATGCGCTGCACACTCCAAATGATGACATGTTCTTAAATTTTGAAGATATTCAATGTATTTTATAGAACCAACTATCCCCCTGATGATGACCGTACACAGGTCGAAACGCGTCGGGGATTTATACCGTCAACAGCCCGGAAATGTATGACTGTATATAATTTTGTGTAAAGATGTGTCGACTTTATATTGTGGAATATGTATTGTGCTACTTGGCCAGCGCTCTATGTTGTAATGCCAATTGAATTATAGCATTACTATTGTTCATGGTTCAATAAAAGCACTTACTGGTTATACATTTTTTTAATTATTTTGGATTTCAAGATATTGCTGTCTAAAGCCCCACTGGGGAAACTGTCCATGTGTAACCATGAAAGGTCCATCCACAAATGGAAGCCTCCACAAGGGGATTAGAAACAAAATCCAGCAGGAGCTCCAGAGTATAAAAGAGAAGAGAGGAGCCTCTAAGTGTAGCAATATGTTGCTAAATGTTGGACCTTCAATAAATGTAACCATATTGCTACACTTAGAGGCGCCTCTCTTCTCTTTTATACTCAGTTGTGACGCTACTTGTATATCAACACAAAATTTATTTAAAAAATTTGCTTGTCTTGCAAAACGCTCTCAAACCAAGGTTTTACTGTATCTGCATTTATTTGGGTAACATGTAAGTTTCCATTTGTATTTATATTTATCCCTGATGTTCTTGAATAACAAATGGTTGTATATTTTGTGCATATATGTATTTTTCTTTTGTATGTTATTTATTTTTGTTTGTTTTTAAATAGTAGAAGTAACCTGCTCTATTTACCTGTACATCCCCTGAAGAAGCCTCTGAAATGCGTTGGGCGTGGTCTATTATTCTGCCATGGTGGTTGTCATCATGGTAGTTCTTGGACCTATTTAGAGCCAAATGTTTCTATGTTCCCCATATGTCTATGTTTGATTAATCATGTTAATAGCCATTTTTTTGACTGAATCTTTTAACATTTATACTTCAATAAATTTTGTAAAACTTTTTAGGAGCCTACCCTGATATATTATTATTTGGGCCATTAAATTCCTGCAAGGGGGAGTTCTCTCAGAACTTCAGTTCTGTCAGCGAAGTAGAGAGAGATCTGCTGTTCCTAGTGATCAGGAACAGCGATCTGTCTCCTCCTCCAGTCAGTCCCCTCCCCCCCACAGTTAGAAACACCTCCCAGGGAACACATTTAACCCCTTGATCGCCCCCTAGTGTTAACCCCTTACCTGCCAGTGACATTTATACAGTAATCAGTGCATTTTTATAGCACTGATCGCTTTATAAATGTCACCGCTCCCAAAAAAGTGTCAAAAGTGTCCGATCTGTCCACTGCAATGTCGCAGTCCCGCTAAAAATCACTGATCACCGCCATTACTAGTAAAAAAAAAAAAAATTGAAAAAAAATAAAAATGCCATAAACACAGCTCCTATTTTGTACACACTTTAACTTTAACCAATCAATATACGCTTATTGTGATTTTTTTTTTTTTTACCAAAAATATGTAGAAGAATACATATCGGCCTAAACTGATGAAGAAATTTGTTCTTTTTACATTTTTTGGGGGGATATTTATTATAGCAAAAAGTAAAAAATATTGTTTTTTTTTTCAAAACTGTCGCTCTTTTTTTTTTTGTTTATAGCGCAAAAAATAAAAACCGCAGGAGGTGATCAAATACCACCAAAAGAAAGCTCTATTTGTGGGGGAGGGGGGGGGACATTTTATTTGGGTACAGCGTCGCACGATCGCGCAATTGTCAGATCGCCTGGTCATGAAAGGGGGCAAATCCTTCCGGGGCTGAAGTGGTTAACAAAATTTAAAAAAAAGTCCCGATATGTAAATCCACCATCAATCATGCCCACCCACCAAAAAAACCCAAAAAAACAAAAAAACACTGTCACATGTCTATTCCCGTTGCTTCACTCCCTCCAAAACAAGGGTCCAACTTATGACAGTGGATATAAATCAAAGGTGGGAAGTCCTCCGAATGAAGTTACTGACAAGTATGGACATGACCATATATGGTCAATCAGTGCCAGGGAGATATAAATAAAAAGGCGGGAAGTCTCCGGAATGAAGTTACTGACCAAGCATGGACATGACCATATATGGTCAATCAGTGCCGGGGAGATATAAATAAAAAGACGGGAAGTCTCCGGAATGAAGTTACTGACCAAGCATGGACATGACCGTATATGGTCAATCAGTGCCGGGGAGATATAATCAAAAGGCGGGAAGTCTCCGGAATGAAGTTACTGACCAAGCATGGACATGACCATATATGGTCAATCAGTGCCAGGGAGATATAAATAAAAAGGCGGGAAGTCTCCGGAATGAAGTTACTGACCAAGCATGGACATGACCGTATATGGTCAATCAGTGCCGGGGAGATATAATCAAAAGGCGGGAAGTCTCTGGAATTAAGTTACTGACCAAGTATGGACATGACCATATATGGTCAATCAGTGCCGGGGAGATATAATCAAAAGGCGGGAAGTCTCTGGAATTAAGTTACTGACCAAGTATGGACATGACCATATATGGTCAATCAGTGCCGGGGAGATATAATCAAAAGGCGGGAAGTCTCCGGAATGAAGTTACTGACCAAGCATGGACATGACCATATATGGTCAATCAGTGCCGGGGAGATATAAATAAAAAGACGGGAAGTCTCCGGAATGAAGTTACTGACCAAGCATGGACATGACCGTATATGGTCAATCAGTGCCGGGGAGATATAATCAAAAGGCGGGAAGTCTCCGGAATGAAGTTACTGACCAAGTATGGACATGACCATATATGGTCAATCAGTGCCAGGGAGATATAAATAAAAAGGCAGGAGGTCTCGGGAATGAAGTTACTGACCAAGTATGGATAGGACCATATATGGTCAATCAGTGCCGGAGAAAGGTTCTCCAGGACCCAGGGCCAGGATTCAGAATTGCGCCCCTTTCCCTCACTATTAGTGCATGACATAGAGTGGGTGTATCACCTTGCGTCCATTTTTTGCCCCTTTTGCTTCAATGTGCCCAGGGCAACTGACCCTCCTGCCCACCCCTTGTCCCAGTCCTGTGGTCAATGATATCACTGAGATCCTGTGACTTCACCTTTTTTTTTTGTTTCTGCCTGGAGTCCCTAAGTAAAGTACATACTAGACCCAACCAGACCCAAGGGTCTGGTATATGATTTGGGGGTGGGGGGGGTCGCCTCATGCTTTTTTTTTTTGTTTGTTTGTTTATGTGCGGTCCCCCCTTAAGATTTTTGCCAGACCTGCCAACAGTTTAATAATGTAAACACGCTTTTTTCTTTGTAGATGTCGGTGTCGCTGTAGTGGGTTGTACACGTCGCACAGATGTGCCGGGTTCACAAGCAGCGCTAGGGCATCCCCCAGGCATGTTGTTTAATGGAGTTTTGCATTTTTAATGTTTCACTTTAAGCGGCGCTAAAATTGCTGCTCTCTGCCAAATGGAATTTCACTTTTTTTTTTTTTTTGCACATGTTCTCAAGGGCAGTACCCTTTTTTTTTAAATTACAGCTCCCCTATGTTCCTATATATCCTATATTCCTAAATATTTGGACTCCCACAGTACACAGAACATGGAAATGCAATTATTTTACTAAATATAAACTGCTAAATACCTTTTCTCATCAGCAGTATAAAGCAGTCTTGTGACTTCTATCAGTGTCTGGTTAAAGCTTGTAGGAGTTTTCACTCTCCTCTGACTGTCCTATGAGGCAGCAGGACCCCTGACCAGTGGTGGCTGGTGCTGTAAATTTTGGGGTGGGGGTGTGGCAAACAAGACCCCCACCCCCCTGGTCGGTCGCTCGTCCGTCCCTCCCTCCACCAGCCCTGCATTTACCCCCATCTAGCAGCTTTGGCTCCTTCTTGCGTCTCCTCCTCCATGGCGGCGGCTTCATCATCGGCGGCTTCCCTTCTCCTTCCCTCGGCGGGCCAATACGATCGCTTCTCCTCTCTGCCAATCGGGTCAACCCGCTTCCTGATTGGCCAGGAGGAGAAGCTGTCAGGGCTGGGCTCAGCCCTTCCTTCTCTGAGCTGGCCACTCAGCTGTCGGCTAATTTCCAGCTCCCATCTCTCTCCACAGTTACTCAGCTGTTGATGATAACCCGCCAAATGTTTAGTACACTGGCAGTATGGTGGTCTGCCTATGTAAACAAGGCAGATCACAATTCTGCCAGTAAGGAAGGCATTGATCCTGTGATCCTGTGTTCCTGCCCGCTTGTCAGGGCTGGGCTCAGCCGATCCTTCTCTGAGCTAGCTGCTCATCTTTCGGCTAATTGCCAGCTCCTATCTCTCCACAGTTACTCAGCTGTTGATGATATCCTGCTCGTCAGTCCTGCCTACTTAAGCCGTCCAGTCCAGAGGTTCTCTGCCTTCGCCTTGGTCAACATCACAAAAACTATTCTCCTGCGTTCCTGTTCAAGACTTGCTTTGCGGACATCCCTTCTGGCTCCAGATTCTGCTTGCTGTTCCTCTACATTGATCCCTGACTTCTGGCTTGGCTGACTATCCGGTCCGGTTACTGAACTTTGGCAATGTTTTGACTACGTTTGTTCTTTTTACTTTTATTATTAAACAAGTGTGATTTAACTGTACTTCTGTCTCGGCCTGATTACATGGTTTCTGACAGAAACAGGAAGACAATAGTTAATATTAATTCGCTATTGTCACACAACTGGGTGGGCTAAGGACACAGTGCTCTGCGCCCCGAGCCCACACTTTTTTGAAGCCTATTAGAGCCTCAGGCTCTAATCATGTGCGTCCAAAAAAAAAAAAACCCATTGGAATCCATGGGTCCAGTGCCCTGCATGTAGATAAGGGGGCCGGACGCGTGGATTAGGGGGTGCGGCACTTTCCGACCCTCTGTCCGGATATGTCTGGACAGTGCTGATTGGCTCTGTGCTGATCACATGCACCCTCCCAAGAAAAAAAAAACCTCTCTAGCAATATACCTCAAACTGAGCATGTGCAGAGTGCCCCCAAGGCTCTGTTCTATCAGGAGATGGATTGGGGACAGTGGAAGAAGAGGAGGATCAAAGGAGAAAGGATCAAACAGCCTTTTTTACACAATGCAGAGGATTAACCCCTTAGGTTCCACAGTGTGTATAACAAACGTGCTTTACTGCATATACAGACTGATTTTACTATTGTGGGTTTGGTAACACTTTAATGTACCTCGGTTGCAAAAAAATAAAAGCATTCTTTGATTTTTAGAACAAGGCCTTACCTTAGCCCCTGCTGTGTTCCATAGAAAGCTTCATCACTTCCTGGTATATGGATTTGGGACATGAGAGCCAGTAAGAAGCAGGAAGCTGTATACCAGCTGATCTCATTAGCACACACACCCTGCACCCACCAACTAGGTCTGCAAGGCTTCCCCGGCATTCCTACATGCCTGCATTTGCCTGGCTTGTCAATGAAAGCTGCCACAGCTGCTATGTCTGCATGACATCCCCAGCAACCCCCCAGATGGGCCCGGGACGCATGCTAAACTCTCATCAAGGGTCGGACACCCTTGATGTAGTGCAAGGGCCAAACTGGATACAGAGTAGGGATGGGCGAACGGTTCGGCTCGAGTATAAGTTCGGGCCGAACTTTGGTTGTTCGGATGTTCTGCGAACATCGAACAATATGCGGTGTTCTGGGCAAATTCGAAAGCTGCCGGAACACTGTTAAAGTCTATGCGACACTAACATGAAAAATCAGAAGTGCTCATTTTAAAAGCTTATATGCAAGTTATTGTCATAAAAAGTGTTTGGGGACCCGGGTCCTGCCCCAGGGGACATGGATCAATGCAAATTTTTTTTTTAAACGTCCGTTTTTCTGGATCAGTGATTTTTTTAATGCTTAAAGTGAAACAATAATAATGAAATATTCCTTTAAATATCATGCCTGGGGGGTGTCCTTAGTATGCCTGTAAAGTGGCGCATTTTTCCCATGTTTAGAACAATACCACAGCAAAATGACATTTCTAAAGGAAGAATTGTCATTTAAAACTGATTGCAGCTGTAATGAATTGTTGGGTCTTGGCAATATAGATAAAACTCATTGAAAAAAAAAGCATGGGTCCCCCCAGTCCATTACCAGGCCCTTTGGGTCTGGCATGAATATTAAGGTGAACCCCGAATCAAAAATTAAATAAAAAATTGCGTGGGGTCCCCCCAAAATACATATCAGGCCCTTCAGGTCTGAAATGGAAATTAAGGGGAACCCCGTGCCAAATTTAAAAAAAAATGGCGTAGGGGTCTCCCCCAAAATTCATACCAGACACTTATCCGGGCATGCTACTTGGCAGGCCGCAGGAAAAGAGGGGGGGGACGAGAGAGCTCCCCCCCAAACCGTACCAGGCCACATGCCCTCAACATAGGGAGGGTGCTTTGGGGTATCCCACAACCCTTGTTCAGTGGTTGTGGGGGTATGCGGGCAGGGGGCTTATCAGAATCTGGAACAAGGGGACCTACAGATCCCGCCCCCCATGTGAATTGGTAACAGGGTACATTGTACCCCTACCATTTCACAAAAAAGTGTAAAAATATGGTAAAAAAGACAAGAGACAGCTTGGGACAATTTCTTTATTAAAAAATAAAAATGTCCCACATCCACACCGCCCGACGGACCGAAAAAGAAAACAAAAAAAGCCGTAACCGTTCTGCCTCCATGGGAGGCTCCCACTGACTGATGCTTTTTCTGGGTGATAGTTCTTATATAGCTGAGGGCGGGGCCACCCAGTGACGTAAACGGATGAACCGCCCCCCTCTGCCACCACGGGGCAGCCACCGTGGCATCAGAGGGGGGTGGGGTCACCCGTTTACGTCATCGGGTGGCCCCGCCCTCAGCTATATAAGAGCTGTCACCCAGAAGAAGCGTCAGTCGGCGAAAGCCTCCCTTTTTCGGTCCGTCGGGCGGAGTGGATTTACATTGCAGGACATTATTATTTTTTTAATTTAATAAAGGACTTGTCCCAAGCTGTCTCTTGTCTTTTTTACCATTTCTGACGCTTTTTTTGTGAAATGGTAGGGGTACCCCGTTACCAATTCACATAGGGGGGGCCGGGATCAGGAGTCCCCTTGTTAAAGGGAGCTTCCAGATTCCGATAAGCCCCCTGCCCGCAGACGCCCACAACCACCAGGCAAGGGTTGTGGGGATGAGGCCCTTGTCTCCATCAACATGTGGACAAGGTGCTTTGGGGGGCTACCCCAAAGCACCCTTCCCATGTTGAGGGCATGTGTCCTGGTACGGTTCAGGAGGGGGGCCGCTCTCTCGTCCCCCCCCTCTTTTCCTGCAGCCTGCTAGGTTGCGTGCTTGGATAAGGGTCTGGGTATGGACTTTGGGGGGGACCCCTACGCCATTTTTTTTTAAATTTGGTGCAGGGTTCCTCTTAATTTCCATATCAGACCTGAAGGGGCTGGTATGGATTTTAGGGGGACCCCCACACAATTTTTTTTTACATTTTGGTTCGGGGTTCCCCTTAACATTCAGACCAGACCCAAAGGGCCTGGTAATTGGACTGGGGGGGAACCCATGCCCCTTTTTTCAATGAGTTTTATCTATATTGCCGAGACCCGACAATTCATTACAGCCATGATCAGTTTTAAATGACATTTTTTTCCTTTAGAAATGTCATTTTGCTGAGGTACTGTTCTAAACACAGCAAAAATGTGCCACTTTACAGGCATACTAAGGGGACCCCCAGGCACGATATTTAAAGGAATATTTCATTTTTATTGTTTCACTTTAAGCATTAAAAAAATCACTGCTCCCGAAAAAACGGCCGTTTTAAAAAAAAAATGTTGCACTAATACATGTCCCGTGGGGCAGGACCAGTGTTCGTGTGTTCTGCCGAATTTTTTGCCTGTTCAGTATGTTCTGGTGCGAACCGAACCAGGGGGTGTTTAGCTCATCCCTAATACAGAGTTAGATAGATGATGTGGATAGATAGATGGTGTGTCCTCCTATTATATAGTTTGGTAAAGCTAAAGGAAGTTGTACAGAGATTGTACAATCAGATTATATAGTGCATGACCACCTTTATCAGTGCCAGGACAAGGTCACCTAGAGTCCAGGGTAAACATGCCAAACTGCACCCCCCCCCCAACATGTAAGAGCATTGTGTGTTAACAACCCCCCCCCCCCCCAAAAAAAAAAGAGCACTCATCTGCATGTTTTCCCCCTAAGCAAGACTTCCCCCACCTCCCAGGACAAATCCGCCCCTCTGCTGAAATCCCCCCTTCCTATCATATGTCTCCCCCCCCACGCAAATTTCCCCTCCTAGCACAAATCCCCCTCAATCATCCCTACTAGCACAAATCCCCCTCCCCGAGCACAAGTCCCCCCTCCTAGCACAAATATCCCCCCACAAATGTTCCTTCCTAGCACAAATATCCCTCAATCATCCTTAATAGCACAAATCTGCCCCAGCACAAATCCCCCCTCCTAGCACATATATCCCTCAATTATCCTTACTAGCACAAATCTGCCCCAGCACAAATCCCCCCTCCTAGCACAAATACCCCTCAATCATCCCTACTAGCACAAATCTGCCCCAGCACAAATACCCCCTCCTAATACAAACAGCCCCCTCCCAAAATTTCCCCTCCTACCACAAATACCCCTCAATCATCCCTACAGCAAAAATCCCCCTCCCAACACCCCCCCCCCCACACACACACACACACAAATTTCCCCTCCTAGAAAAAATACTCCACAATACTGCCTACTGGCACAACCCCCCCAGCACAAATCCCCCCTCCTAGCACAAATATCCCCCCCAAATTTCCCCTGCTAGCACAAATACCCCCCAATCATCCCTACTGAATCCCCCCCCCCCAAATAAAATACCCCTCCTAGCACAAATCCCCTCTACCATATCACCTGTTCTAGCACAAACACCCCAAATCCCCCCCACCTCAAATTTCCCCTCCTAGAACACTTCTTACCAGTAAAAGTAGACAGTAAAAAAATTTGAAAACCGCAACATGCCAAAAAGTCCCATGGACTACTTTGCCATGTGTTGGGCAGCCCATTGACATCAACAGCTGCCCTATGCTTGTCACGGGAAAAACGAGCCAAAAAATGTGTGCTCCCACTATGCTAGATGTGAATGTTGCACCATTGGGTGATCAGCGGGGTAATATGCTGTACCATTGGGTGATCAGCGGGGTGATATGCTGTACCATTGTGTGATCAGCGGGGTGATATGCTGTACCATTGGGTGATCAGCGGGGTGATATGCTGTACCATTGGGTGATCAGCGGGGTGATATGCTGTACCATTGGGTGATCAGCGTGGTGATATGCTGTGCCATTGGGTGATCAGTGGGGTGATATGCTGTACCATTGGGTGATCAGCAGGGTGATATGCTGTACCATTGGGTGATCAGTGGGGTGATATGCTGTGCCATTGGGTGATCAGCGGGGTGATATGCTGTGCCATTGGGTGATCAGCGGGGTGATATGCTGTACCATTGGGTGATCAGCGGGGTGATATGCTGTACCATTGGGTGATCAGCAGGGTGATATGCTGTACCATTGGGTGATCAGCGGGGTGATATGCTGTACCATTGGGTGATCAGCGGAGTGATATGCTGTACCATTGGGTGATCAGCAGGGTGATATGCTGTACCATTGGGTGATCAGTGGAGTGATATGCTGTACCATTGGGTGATCAGCGGAGTGATATGCTGTGCCATTGGGTGATCAGCGGGGTGATATGCTGTACCATTGGGTGATCAGCGGGGTGATATGCTGTACCATTGGGTGATCAGCGGGGTGATATGCTGTACCATTGGGTGATCAGTGGGGTGATATGCTGTGCCATTGGGTGATCAGCGGGGTGATATGCTGTACCATTGGGTGATCAGCGGGGTGATATGCTGTACCATTGGGTGATCAGTGGGGTGATATGCTGTGCCATTGGGTGATCAGTGGGGTGATATGCTGTGCCATTGGGTGATCAGTGGGGTGATATGCTGTGCCATTGGGTGATCAGCGGGGTGATATGCTGTACCATTGGGTGATCAGCGGGGTGATATGCTGTGCCATTGGGTGATCAGTGGGGTGATATGCTGTACCATTGGGTGATCAGTGGGGTGATATGCTGTGCCATTGGGTGATCAGCGGGGTGATATGCTGTACCATTGGGTGATCAGTGGGGTGATATGCTGTGCCATTGGGTGATCAGTGGGGTGATATGCTGTGCCATTGGGTGATCAGCGGGGTGATATGCTGTGCCATTGGGTGATCAATGGGGTGATATGCTTTACCATTGGGTGATCAGCGGAGTGATATGCTGTGCCATTGGGTGATCAGCGGGGCGATATGCTGTACCATTGGGTGATCAGCAGGGTGATATGCTGTGCCATTGGGTGATTTTTATTTTCTATTTTATTATATTCTTTTATATTATATTCCTTTATTTTCTATTCTATTTTATTCTCTTCGGAAATTCAAATTATAATTCAAAAAGCATTCAAATTTGAAAACGATTCGAATTAGAATTTCGTCCAAAATGTTGTTTCATTATTTCGGATTCGTTTCAATTTGTTACTATTGCAATTCGGAAATCCGGATACATCTGAATTTCCGAATAATGAAAAATGCGTCTGAATTTCAATCCGGAACAAAACTGAGCACACGTGTCTACGGAGCACGCTTCTCGTATCATGAAAACATTATCTCCTGACAGGTCCGCCAGGTTGGACAAGCATCCCTTGTAGTCCTGGTTGGCTGGTGGGAATTCATTCATCGCGCGCCTTTGTCGGTGAATTGATGTGACGGGCGGGGGGGGGGGGGGCAGCGTTGTGTTTGTTGCTGAATTTGTAGAAGCGGGAAAAGGCCAAGACAGGAATTGTTGTGATCAAAGTACACATTGCTGAACGCCTCTTACCACACACAGTGCGGTCACATCTCCTGGCTCTTTTTATTGGAAGATTTGGGATGATTGTTACTCTGAAGTGTTGAGGAATGAGCTCTGTTCCCGGGAAATGGTGTGCCGCGCATGCAAATGTCTGCATTATCTGTATGAATGTAGAGGCAGGCTCAAACAAGGCCGTCTTCACCATGCACAGAGAAACAAAGCCTCCTGCATATGTAGAAGGTATCAGAGGATTACACAGCGCTTGTTTCTCCCGTATTTATACATCCTTGTTCAGTAATAAGATAGACAGAGAGGAGAAGTTTTCTTTATTCCTCCGTGGCAGCGAAGATCTCCGAGGATCCATCTTCCTCTATTCTGTAATAGATGTCTATGAACGTCAAAGTGACGGCTTGTAGGTTTGTCCCTTCTATAGACAAATATCTACTCAACCAGGGTTCCCTAAAACACAAGGCTTCCGTAAATGTTGCTAGAGGTCCCCTGAGCAATGACTAACCAATGTAAGGGACATTCTTCCCACTGACCACCAATGTAAGGAACATTCTTCTCACTGATCACCAATGTAAGGAGCATTCTTCTCACTGATCACCAATGTAAGGAGCATTCTTCTCACTGATCACCAATGTAAGGAACATTCTTCTCACTGATCACCAATGTAAGGAACATTCTTCCCACTGACCACCAATGTAAGGAACATTCTTCCCACTGATCACCAATGTAAGGAACATTCTTCCCACTGATCACCAATGTAAGGAACATTCTTCCCACTGATCACCAATGTAAGGAACATTCTTCCCACTGACTACCAATGTAAGGAACATTCTTCTCACTGATCACCAATGTAAGGAACATTCTTCTCACTGATCACCAATGTAAGGAACATTCTTCTCACTGATCACCAATGTAAGGAACATTCTTCTCACTGATCACCAATGTAAGGAACATTCTTCCCACTGATCACCAATGTAAGGAGCATTCTTCTCACTGATCACCAATGTAAGGAACATTCTTCTCACTGATCACCAATGTAAGGAGCATTCTTCTCACTGATCACCAATGTAAGGAACATTCTTCCCACTGATCACCAATGTAAGGAACATTCTTCTCACTGATCACCAATGTAAGGAACATTCTTCCCACTGATCACCAATGTAAGGAGCATTCTTCTCACTGATCACCAATGTAAGGAACATTCTTCTCACTGATCACCAATGTAAGGAGCATTCTTCTCACTGATCACTAGGGATGAGCCGAACACCCCCCGGTTCGGTTCGCACCAGAACCCGCGAACGGACCGAAAGTTCGCACGAACGTTAGAACCCCATTGACGTCTATGGGACTCGAACGTTCGAAATCAAAAGTGCTCATTTTAAAGGCTAATTTGCATGGTATTGTCCTAAAAAGGGTTTGGGGACCCGGGTCCTACCCCAGGGGACATGTATCAATGCAAAAAAAACTTTTAAAAACGGCCGTTTTTTCGGGAGCAGTGATTTTAATGATGCTTAAAGTAAAAAAAAAAAAGTGAAATATTCCTTTAAATATCGTACCTGGGGGGTGTCTATAGTATGCCTGTAAAGTGACGCGTGTTTCCCATGTTTAGAACAGTCCCTGCACCAAATGTCATTTTTAAAGGAAAAAATCTCATTTAAAACTGCTTGCGGGTTTAATGTCATGTCGGGTCATGGCAATATGGATGAAAATCAGTGAGACAAACGGCATGGGTACCCCCCAGTCCATTACCAGTCCCTTTGGGTCTTGTATGGATATTAAGGGGAACCCCGCACCCAAATTAAAATAAGGAAAGGTGTGGGGCCACCAGGCCCTATATACTCTGAACAGCAGTATACAGGCGGTGCAAACAAGACAGGGACTGTAGGTTTGTTGTTAAGTAGAATCTGTTTGTAATTTTGAACATTTTTAACGTGTTTAGCTCCAGCCAAAAAATCTTTTCTAAGCTTTTTGGAAAACATAGGGAAGGGTTATCACCCCTGTGACATTTGTTTTGCTGTCTTTCCTCCTCTTCAGAAGATTTCACCTCACTTTTTTGTCCCAATGAAAAATGTTTTTTGAAAATTTGGGTTTTTTTGTGGAACAAGGATTGGAAAGCATCAGTGGAAAGGAGAACTTGTTTTCCCATATTAACTCTTACAGGAGAGAATTTCCCTTCCTAGGGGTAGATTTCATCTCACTTCCTGTTGTCTCCTTCCGTTTACAAGTAGGAGTCGTTTGTAAGTTAGATGTTTGAAAGTAGGGTCCTGCCCTATATACTCAGCAGAAATTTGGGCCTTAGGTGTTGCTGTGGCCACAACACTGTAAGCCCTCACAGGGCCCTGCTGTGAAATATTAGATCAAGAATTGTAATTACATGCCCCTGTTGAACAGGAGCTGAAAAATTAGGCCTTAGGCACTGGTGCTGGTGCCACAACACTGCAACCCCTCACAGACACTCTAGTTGGAACGCAGGAACGAGCCCTGCTGCAAATTATTGCTTCAAAAATTGTAATTACACGCCCCTGTTAGACAGGGGCAGAAAAATTGGGCCTTAGGCACTGGTGCTGGTGCCACAACACTGCAACCCCTCACAGACACTCTAGTTGGAACGCAGGAACGAGCCCTGCTGCAAAGTATTGCATCAAAAATTGTAATTACACGCCCCTGTTAGACAGGGGCAGAAAAATTGGGCCCTAGGCACTGGTGCTGGTGCCACAACACTGCAACCCCTCACAGACACTCTAGTTGGAATGCAGGAACGAGCCCTGCTGCAAAGTATTACATCAAAAATTGTAATTACACGCCCCTGTTAAACAGGGGCTGAAAAATTGTGCCTTAGGCACTGGTGGTGGCGCCCAGAACCAAAAATGTTCTTACAAGCTATCAGCGTGATGATTGAGGAGGAAGAGGATAATTACTCAGGGATAGTCACTCAGCATCAGCATAGGCAGTCTTTGAAGGGATCTGAGATTTCAAAAAAAATTATTCGGTTACATCAGCATCAGGTGCTTGGTAGCTGGTGGTGATCCAAGACTCATTCATTTTTATGAAGGTCAGCCGATCGACCGAGTCGGTGGACAGACGCACCCTGTGATCGGTTACCACGCCTCCAGCAGCACTGAATGTGCGTTCCGAAAGAACGCTGGATGCAGGACAGGCCAGTAGCTCAATTGCATACTGTGCAAGCTCTGGCCAGTGATCCATCCTCAAGACCCAGTAACCCAGAGGATTTTCGGTGGGAAAGGTGTCCAAGTCTGATCTTGCCCCTAGGTATTCCTGACCGAAGCCTCAGCAACACGTTGTCCAGAAACAGGAGTTTGTAACCTCCCAGTCTCTGGGAACGCGTTGCACAGACCTTTCTGCAAGGCCTCCCGAAGATGTTTCATCCTCTGCTCCCTCTGCGATGGCAAGATAAGGTCCGCAACCTTACCCTTGTAACGTGGATCAAGGAGGGTTGCCAGCCAGTATTGGTCCTTCTCCTTGATACCACGAATACGAGGATCCTTACGCAGGCTTTGCAGGATCAGGGAGGCCATGCAGCGTAGGTTTGCTGAGGCATTCGGTCCGGAGTCCTCTGGGTCACTAAGAACGACATGGTCCGCAGCCACCTCCTCCCAGCCACGTACAAGTCCATGTGTTTCTTGGGACTGATCCCTTAAAGACTGCTGCTGATGCTGAGTGCCAGGCTCCACCTCCATACTGACACAATCTTCCTCCTCCTCCTCTTCCTCCTCCTCCTCTTCCTGTGTGATTGGCGGGCACGCAGGAACACTGTCTGGATAAAGGGGGCCTTGAGAGCTAAGGAAGTCCTCCTCTTCCTGCCTCTGTTCTGCCTCAAGTGCCCTGTCCATTATTCCACGCAGCGTGTGCTCCAACAGGTGGACAAGGGGGACAGTGTCACTGATGCATGCACTGTCACTGCTCACCATCCTCGTGGCCTCCTCGAATGGTGACAGGACAGTGCATGCATCCCTGATCATGGCCCACTGGCGTGGGGAAAAAAAACCAAGCTCCCCTGACCCTGTCCTGGTGCCATAGTCGCACAGGTACTCATTGATGGCCCTCTGCTGCGTGTGCAGCCGCTGCAGCATGGCCAACGTTGAGTTCCACCTGGTGGGCATGTCACAGATTAGGCGGTTCTTGGGCAGGTTAAACTCCTTTTGGAGGTCCGTCAGCCGAGCACTGGCATTATATGACCGGCGGAAATGCACACAGACTTTCCTGGCCTGCCTCAGGACATCCTGTAAGCCCGGGTACCTGCCCAAGAACCGCTGCACCACCAAGTTAAGGACGTGAGCCAAACAGGGCACATGGGTCATTTGTCCCTGTCGGAGGGCAGAGAGGAGGTTGGTGCCATTGTCGCAAACCACCATTCCTGCCTTAAGTTGGCGTGGCGTCAACCACCTCTGAACCTGCCCCTGCAGAGCTGACAGAACCTCTGCCCCAGTGTGGCTCCTGTCCCCCAAGCACACCAGCTCAAGCACCGCATGGCATCTTTTGGCCTGCGTACTTGCGTAGCCCCTTGAACGCCTACGGAGCACCGCTGGTTCCGAGGAAGAGGCCATGGAGGAAGAAGAAGAGGAGGGGGTGGAGGAGAGAGGTGTGTCACAATCAGCATTTTGGAGGCGTGGTGGCGGAACAACCTCCAACACTACTGCACCTTGTCCTGCATCCTTCCCAGCTGCCAGCAGAGTCACCCAATGCGCCGTGAAACTTAGGTAACGTCCCTGTCCATGCCTGCTGGACCATGAGTCAGCGGTAATATGCACCTTACCGCTGACCGCCCTGTCCAGCGAGGCATGGACATTGCCTTCCACATGCCGGTAGAGAGCCGGAATCGCCTTCCGTGAGAAAAAGTGGCGTTTGGGTACCTGCCACTCAGGAACCGCACATTCCACAAACTCACGGAAGGGGGCAGAGTCTACCAACTGAAAAGGCAGCAGTTGAAGTGCTAGCAATTTTGCCAAGCTAGCATTCAACCGCTGGGCATGTGGATGGCTGGGAGCAAACTTCTTTCGGCGGTGCAGCAGCTGGGGCAGGGAAATTTGCCTGGTACAATCTGACGTCGGTGTACCAAAAGCAGATTGCCCACAAGTACTTGGTTGTGACACACCTAATTCTACACCTTCATTCCTCTCACTGCAGGTCTCAGAGAGGACTGAAGGTCTAGTGGGGTTGGAAATCTCAGCTGATGAGGAGCAAGGAGAGATCCTCTTTGTTCTTTGGTGTGGGTCTTTTAGATACGCTTGCCAACGAACTGCATGGCAGGTCAACATATGTCTGGTCAAGCATGTGGTACCCAAGCGGGAGATATTTTGGCCACGCGAGATACGCTTGAGACATATGTTGCAAATAGCAGCGGTGCGATCTGATGCACTCGTCTCAAAAAAGGCCCACACCAAAGAACTTTTTGAATAACGCGCAGAGACTGCAGCGCCCTGCACATGTGGAGCTTTGGGGTGTGATGCAGTCAATGTGCTGCCCTTAGGCTGGCCCCTGGAGGGCATCCTGCCTCGTTGGTGATGTGCTGCCGCCTCCTCCTCCTCCTCCTCCTCCTCCTCCTCTCTCCTATCAGGCACCCACGTTGAGTCAGTGACCTCATCATCCCCTCCCTCCTCATCACTGGAGCAAACCTGGCAGTATGCTGCAGCAGGGGGAGCATGACTGCCAGATTGCTGTCCTTCTTGGGCACCCCCTCTGTCCGCGCTCATGTTACTGCCTTCATCGAGCTCAGTATCGTCATCAGAGCCTTCCAAACGCTGGGCATCCTCCTGGAGCATGTACCCAACACTGTGGTCAAACAGTTCGAGGGAATCCTCATGAGGACATGGTGGAGCTAGGGAAGGAGTCACTGATGACATTGAGCTGAGGGAAGAGGCCGCTGCTTTGCCAGACAAAGCACCCTGGGCATGGGTGAGAGAGGATGAGGAGGATGAGGACGGCTTGGTCATCCACTCGACCAAGTCTTCCGCATGTTGCGGCTCAACATGGCCAGCTGCCGAAAAAAAGGCCAAGCGTGTCCCATGGCCACGTGCTGATGAGGATGCACCGTCTCCACGACCAGCACTAGACACAGAGCCTGCTTGCCCTCTCTTATTGGCTTGTGACTGTCTGCCTCTCCTTCTTGGCCTTCCAGACATACTAATGGCCTGTAGCTGCACTAAGCTGGGATAGAACACCTGTAATTTTCTTCAAGTAGCTTTATATACTGTAACCAGACAAGCCTGCCTGTCAGTAGGAAGATAACAGGAACGGATCTAGCTGAACACTGTGAGCAGGACGCACTGTACTAAATGTAAATAGTCTAGCTGCCTGACCGTGGTACTAATAGGATCAAATAGAACACCTGTAATTTTCTTCAGGTAGCTTTATATACTGTAACCAGACAAGCCTGCCTGTCAGTAGGAAGATAACAGGAACGGATCTAGCTGAACACTGTGAGCAGGACGCACTGCACTAAATGTAAATAGTCTAGAAGATAACAGGAACGGATCTAGCTGAACACTGTGAGCAGGACGCACTGCACTAAATGTAAATAGCAGGAACGGATCTAGCTGAACACTGTGAGCAGGACGCACTGCACTAAATGTAAATAGCAGGAACGGATCTAGCTGAACAATGTGAGCAGGACGCACTGCACTAAATGTAAATAGCAGGAACGGATCTAGCTGAACACTGTGAGCAGGACGCACTGCACTAAATGTAAATTGCAGGAACGGATCTAGCTGAACACTGTGAGCAGGACGCACTGCACTAAATGTAAATAGTCTAGAAGATAACAGGAACGGATCTAGCTGAACACTGTGAGCAGGACGCACTGCACTAAATGTAAATAGCAGGAACGGATCTAGCTGAACACTGTGAGCAGGACGCACTGCACTAAATGTAAATAGCAGGAACGGATCTAGCTGAACACTGTGAGCAGGACGCACTGCACTAAATGTAAATAGCAGGAACGGATCTAGCTGAACACTGTGAGCAGGACGCACTGCACTAAATGTAAATTGCAGGAACGGATCTAGCTGAACACTGTGAGCAGGACGCACTGCACTAAATGTAAATAGTCTAGAAGATAACAGGAACGGATCTAGCTGAACACTGTGAGCAGGACGCACTGCACTAAATGTAAATAGCAGGAACGGATCTAGCTGAACACTGTGAGCAGGACGCACTGCATTAAATGTAAATAGTCTAGATAGAAGATAACAGGAACGGATCTAGCTAAACTGAATACAGTGTATATATATATATGCAACACCTGGGATGCATATATATACACAATACACTGTAAGTGCAGCTAACTGACTGACTGTTCTGCCTAATCTATCTAACTCAAATCAAATGACACTGTCTCTCTCTCTCTCTATCTCTCAGCACACCGGAACACACACTACACAGGGCCGCCGTGCAGGCGGCCTTATATAGTGTGGGGTGTGTACTAAATCCCCTGAGCCATAATTGGCCAAAGCCACCCTGGCTTTGGCCAATTACAGCTCTCTCTACTGACAGCGCTGTGATTGGCCAAGCATGCGGGTCATAGTGCATGCTTGGCCAATCATCAGCCAGCAATGCACTGCGATGCCGCAGTGAATTATGGGCCGTGACGCGCCACACGAATTTAGCGCGAACGGCCCATAACGTTCGCAATTCGGCGAACGATCGAACAGCCGATGTTCGAGTCGAACATGGGTTCGACTCGAACACGAAGCTCATCCCTACTGATCACCAATGTAAGGAACATTCTTCTCACTGATCACCAATGTAAGGAACATTCTTCTCACTGATCACCAATGTAAGGGACATTCTTCTCACTGATCACCAATGTAAGGAACATTCTTCTCACTGATCACCAATGTAAGGAGCATTCTTCCCACCGATCACTAATGTAAGGAACATTCTTCCCGCCGACCACCAATGTAAGGAACATTCTTCTCACTGATCACCAATGTAAGGAACATTCTTCCCACTGATCACCAATGTAAGGAACATTCTTCCCACTGATCACCAATGTAAGGAACATTCTTCCCACTGACCACCATCTGCTATTGCCAATGCCAGTGAGCTTCCTCCACCTGGAAGCATTAGGTTGCTTCGCTAGATAGGCTGCATTCTCAGTGATGTAATCGGTCTCTAGTGATTGGATAGGCTGCAGTTTCAGTGATGTCACCGGTCTCTAGTGATTGGATAGGCTGCATTCTCAGTGATGTCACCGGTCTCTAGTGAATGGATAGGCTGCATTCTCAGTGATGTCACCCGTCTCTAGTGAATGGATAGGCTGCATTCTCAGTGATGTCATCGGTCTCTAGTGAATGGATAGGCCGCATTCTCAGTGATGTCACCGGTTTCTAATGAATGAATAGGCTGCTTTGCTGTAATCCTCGTTTTGCATTAATTGAAGTCAGTAGACCTCTTGCTATGCTCTCAGCTGTTTCTTATCCTGGGTAAACAATCTGAGTGTATTTTGAGCTTCGGAATTCTTGTTTCTTCTGTTGCAGATCCCAAAACATATTCTGGTGATCTGATAAGTGTTTACATGAATACAAAGCATGAGGAAAACAAACAGAGCGCGGAGATGGGGATGTGATGGAGCACAAAACAAAATGAAAAAAAAAAAAACTAAAAACAAACAGCATTCATCAGTGGTGCAGCGCGGCGTGTTCTGTGCTCGCCGTCAGCTGCAATCCCTCCGATTACTCCCAGCTGACTTCTTATACAAACTGTCATCTGTGGGAAGTGACACGGAGGGTGCTACACGCCACAAATGTGTACACACCATGCAGACGCGCTCTGACAGCCGCTGGTAACAGACACCATTTGCCGGGCGCGGCCGAGCTCGCCGCAATCTATTTCTCTGTGTCACGCTGTTTATTTATTTACACTGGAAATAAACCCAGAGAATGAAAAGGCATTAAAGTTTAAAAATCTGATTTCCTATCTGGAATATTATAAACAAGTTCTTGTTCTAGCGGCGCCGCCGGTCTAACCAAGCGTGCCGCGAGCAGTACTGAGACATCTATAGGGGCACTCCGCTACAAATCTGAGCTAGGTGGGCACTGGCAGGAGGAATCTGAGTTTTTTTTTTTTTAACCCCTACCGGAAGAGTGTACATGTATATACGGACTCATGGAGGTGGGTGTTTATTAATGGGGCTGTATATATGCGCTGCTGTGTGGTGATAGCGCTCTCCCAGCATAGAGACTGAGCTCTCACCAAGAGCTCAGGATCTCATACTAATGATAGGGAATTGGATCCCCTGATCGCTGTGATAGCCTATGATTGGCTAGCACGGTGATTGGTCACTGTTAAGCTTGACCCTCTGTTGTTTTCTCCTCTTGAATGAAGAAAAAGATACATTGTATACATACAGTATCCATTATATAATACATTGTATACATACAGGATACATTATATACTATATTGGATATATACAGGATACATTATATAATACATTGTACACATACAGGATCTATTATATAATACATTGTACACATACAGGATCTATTATATAATACATTGTACACATACAGGATCTATTATATAATACATTGTATACATACAGGATCTATTATATAATACATTGTATACATACAGGATCTATTATATAATACATTGTAAATATACAGGATCCATTATATAATACATTGTAAATATACAGGAACTATTATATAATACATTGTATACATACAGGATCTATTATATAATACATTGTAAATATACAGGATATATTATATAATACATTGTGTACATACAGGATACACTATATAATACATTGTATACATACAGGATATATTATATAATACATTTTAAACATGCAGGATCTATTATATAATACATTGTATACATACAGGATCTATTATATAATACATTGTATACATACAGGATCTATTATATAATACATTGTAAATATACAGGATCTATTATATAATACATTGTATACATACAGGATACATTATATAATACATTGTGTACATACAGGATCCATTATATAATACATTATATACATACAGGATATATTATATAATACATTGTATACATACATGATACAGCTTACCTCTACATTGTTTTCTCCTCTTGAATGGAGAAAAAGCTTTCTCCACTCAGAATCAATAGTCTGGAACCTCGCAATAAGCTTTAGGGTCAGTTCACACCACATGCAGTCCAGTTCATTTTTTTCTGCATCAAAATAGCATGGAAAGTAGGTTATATGGTTTCACACCAGTGTTTGCAGTTCCAGTGCGTTCCAGTTCCAGAAAAAAAAGTAGAACATGCTTCATTTTTCCTGCACTAGACTGTACTGGGATGCTGTAAAACACATCAAAAACGCACTGGAACCTCACATGTCCTTATTTAAGGTTAAGAAAAAAGAGGGAGGGAAATGCACTGGACTGCATCAAAAAGGCACCAAAAACGTGGATGCAGAAAAGCATCAGGAACGCATCGGAACTGCGTTTCTATGGTGTGAACTGACCCTCGAATCCTGTATAATTTCCCCCTACATTTCCACAGTGGCAGGGCCTCGCCCGGTCACTCACAATACATACAGGACACATTATATAATACATCATAAACATTGCTAGAGGAGAAAAATGTAAACAAAAACTGTGTGTAAATAATAGATAAAAAGCAAATAAAGATAAAGTAGCTAGATCTGCGTTTGATGTAGGTCAATGTCAGGATTAGGGTCATGGTCAAGATAAGGGTCAAAGGTCATGTCAGAGTCAAAGGTCAGGATCAGTGTATTTTATTTAGCAGAGACCCTATATAAAAAAAATGGTGGGTGTTGCAATTTTATATAATGTGAAAAAAAAATTAATTTCTTAATTTTCCCAAAAAATTGTAACAAAATAATTGCAACTTCAAAAAACTCTCCATGCCTCTTACTAAATACCTCAGGAAAAAAAATAGTAAAAAAGAAAAAAAGGGTAAAAAAAAGAAAAAAAAAGTTTAAAAAGTTAAATTCCTTTTTTTTTATCTTACTATCACCAGTTAGTATCCTTGATCATTGCCACACCAGTTATATGATGATGCTGTACTGCACTGATGACAGCATGTAAAAAACAAATGTGAAAATAAAATATTTAATTTCTTCATTTTCCAAAAAAATTTAGATAAAATAATTGCAACTTCAAAAAACTCGCCATGCCTCTTACTAAATACCTCAGAAAAAACTAATAAAAAAGAAAAAAATGGTAAAAAAAGATTTTTTTAAAAAAAAAGTTAAATAAAAAATGATTAGATTATTTTTTTTTAACATAGTGTCACCAGTCAGTATCCTTGATCATTGCCACACCAGTTAAATGATGATGCTATACTGCACTGGTGACATTATGTAAAAAATAATGTGAAAAAAAATATTTAATTTCTTAATTTTCCCCAAAAATTGTCACAAAATAATTGCAACTTCAAAAAACTCACCTTGCCTCTTACATTTAGTAGGAGGCATGACAAGCTTTTTGAAGTTGCAATTATTTTGTCACAAACCTCAGAAAAAAAATAGTAAAAAAGAAAAAGAATGGTAAAAAAAAAAGAAAAAAAAAGTTACCGTATATACTCGAGGATAAGTTGATCCGAGTATAAGTCGAGGCACCTAATTTGCCACAAAAAAATGGGAAAAACTTAGTGACCCGAGTATAAGACGAGGGTGAGAAATGCACAGCTACTGTAAGTGGAAAAGAGGGTCAACAATGCCCATTTGCAGCCTCACTGTGCCCATTTGCATGCCTCACTGTGCCCATTTGCAGCCATAGGTCCCCCGAACTTCAAACTCGGTAGTTTAGGGTTCCTAGATGCCCCCCTAGCTGCAGCCAAAATTTGGGGTCTCTGAACCCAAAGGGTGCCGAAATGACATTGCTGCACATGGACACAGTTGACTGACTTTGGGGCCCCGTATCTTGGGGCCACTTAGTGCTAGGAACCCCAAATTTGGTGTGCAAACCCAGTGGAACTAGCACCACAAAATATCCAAAGCTGGTGCGCATACGTGGAAGCTTCCAAGATGGCCGCGTAAGCCGGGAGCTCTGCACTGTCTCAGCCATCCAGTGATCCTAAAGCCGGATCAGAACCAGTACGAGCCCCCTTAATGGCAGGACCCGATCGGGGAACCCCTCAGGAGTATTTTCATGCCAGGCAGCACAGCCAGAAGGGATCTAGGGCCGCAATTTACAGCTGAATACACACGGGCCGAATCCAAGATGGCGGCCGCTATTCAGTCACAGGAACAGCTCCAAGGAGGACAGCAAGAACACAGGCAAGTCCTGACCCCAGCTACACTCATCTACACCCCCCTGGCCTCCACCAGCATCCTCCACATCGCCACCCCCACCCCGGCCTCCACAGAGTCGCTAATTGAGCGCTCACTGGACTCATACAGGCTCTCCCCCATGGGAGAAACCCCTGACCGCATGGTGAATGTACTCACCCCAAGAGGCCCGGAGATGGACGCCCCCCCTTAATGTAGTAGACCTGTACCTTAAACTGTCTGAGCTGCTTGACAGAGGCCTCACTCATACCGCCAACAAAATCACCAGTGACATACGTTCTGACTTCCAAAACCTGGGAGCCAGGATGGAGGCGATTGAGCACAAACTCGACATAACCTTGTCCAGGGCCAACCGGAACACTGACCACATACACATCATTCAAGAGCAATTAGACACCGCTCTGGCCAGGATCGACGATCTTGAAAATCGTTCACGGAGGGACAATTTCAGGATTAGGGGCTTACCAGAGTCCATCACAGACATCCCCAAGACAGTCCAAGAGCTTATCAAAACCCTCATCCCATCCATAGCTCAGTACAAACTCAAGTTAGACAGAGCTCATAGATCTCTGGGTCCTCTTAGAAAGGATGGAACCCCCAGGGATGTTGTGGTTAAGCCTCACTATTATGGAGTAAAGGAAGACATAATGAAAGCCTCACGCAAGCAGACACACTTCTCCTTTCAGGGCAATGACATTCAGATTTTTGCGGACATCTCCCCCACGACCATCCAACGTCGCAGAACCCTCAAACCGTTATTATTGATTCTATCACAAAAGGAGGTCAAATACTGGTGGGGATTCCCCTTTGCCCTAAAATTTGCCTTTAAAGGCAAAACACATTCCTTCACCAATCTTCCGTAAGGTGAACGGGTACTCTTTCAATTGAATATTATCTCCCAAGACCCCTCGATGGATACCTCAAATCTTCAATCAAGCTCTGCCAAACGCCCCACACCCACGAGCCCAATCTCCCCCTCTTGGAAAACTGTTAAAAACAGAAGAGTGAAGGAACCTTTACCTACTTGAAAAATTAAAATATGGGACATTCCTATTGCTCCTTCTTTGAGCTCGGCTTTGCCTAGCTACCTACATCAGAGTCCAACCAATCCGCGTTACAACCAGGACTCATCCTTGACCACCCAATCCAGTCCTTGATGTAACTTCCACCTACGGCACAGAACAGTCAGCCTTTCACCCACACCCCACCATGATCCCCTCTTTCTTCAAGGTTGCCTGAACAGGCTAGCATACTCTGAAAGTGGAAAGACTTCCTCGAAGGTGTTAGCGCCGTTCACTCCCCAGAGGAAGGATGGGAAGATGTTAATCTTACCTATTTTTTCACGCACCAGTTGGGGGATCCCCCCTCTCGAGGGACATTGACTTTTCCTCTTTTTTTTTGCTCTGGAGGACTCGAGCCATCCCTAGCTCTACTGTTCTTTACACTACCCAATAAGACTTCCGGCCCAGTATTATGCCTATTAGCTGGTTACAATCATTAATCCAGTTATCGTTATAATTTTTTTTTATTATTCTTTCTAGTTGTGCCTTTTCATGTGATAGTGTACTTATTTCTTTTTCAGGGTTGCCTTGACTGAGGCAGCTGTCGTGCGCCTCCTTCCATCGTCCTACTATGGATTTTCCATACATGGAGGATGGGACACAGGCCCAATTTATGGGCTATGATTGTTTACTAGGTGATGGGAGGGAGAGTCTTTTTACTCTCCCCTATCGCCTCCGGCCCTATAAGGGCTATCTCTCTCCTTAGCTCATTCTTCTCTCTGTCTCTCTCACATACCTCTTTTTCTATTTTGCCAGTGCTCGTTCGTCTACATCAATGCCGGTTTCTCCAGGTTCCAAACTCCGAATTCACCATCACCCAGACCCTCTGCATCTCACCAGAAGACGGTAAGTGCTGCCTACATTACCTTCCACCTTTGTTCCAGTTGACATGTCTCTTAATGCCACAAATAACACTGCTCTTCAGGTCGTCTCTCACAATGTTCAAGGGCTAAACTCCGTAGTCAAGAGAAGGAACTCCAATCATACCCCTCACAAAAAGTAGATGTAGTGATGCTACAGGAGACACATCTCCCTAGGCGGTACATCCCCTCATTCCTCCACGGTAAATTCCCGCAATTCTACCTAGCAAATGCAGAGGACAAATCCAAGGGGGTAGCTATCCTATTCACAAAAAAATGCAAATTCACGAAACAGCAGGGAATACAGTGATCCGGAAGGCAGATTTATCCTCATTAAGGGTCTCATCGAGGGACAGCTCTATTCATTTGTCTCTTATTATGCCCCCAACAAAGGCCAGGTTAAATTCTTCTGCTCAATGTTTCAGGAACTAGGGTCTAAGGTAGAGGGAACGATTATCTTCGGAGGGGACTCCAACACAGCCTTCGATCAATCAATGGAAAAGTCAAAACCACCAGCCTCACAACTAACTCGCCCCACCAAGATTAGCTCAAACATTGCTAAACTTATTTTTCAACAAGGCCTAGCAGACATATGGAGGGAACTTAATCCAACATTGCGGGACTATACACACTTCTCACATCCTCATCAGGTATATTCCAGGATAGATCATATTTTCATCTCCACAACACACATTCCCTATGTCAGTAAAACCCACATCATGGACTCAGCTCTTTCAGACCACTCTATGGTTCTCATTACCCTTCTAGGCCCTATCACTAGGCCGAACAGATCACACTGGACCCTCAACTAATCTCTACTGAACGACCCCATTAAGGTCATCGAAATTGATAAAACTCTAAAAAAGAATATTTTCTAATTAATGACGTAGATGGCATCTCGGCCGAGACCTTATGGGCAGCTTATAAAGTTACGATCCGAGGTAAAATCATTCAAATTGCTACTCAACTAAAAAAAGAAAGATCCTCGGAAATTATTAAACTAGAACAGGAATTTGCAACCTTAAGCAAACGTCACAAACAAGACCCCTCCATGGTCTCCATAACGCAGCTTGACTCTGCCCGCCTTTCTCTAAACTTAGCGCTCACGGTCGGGGCCGAGAAAGCCATCCGCTGGAACAATGCTAAATTCTACCAACACAAAGATAAAATGAGCACCATGCTAGCCATCAAACTAACCCCCAAAATCCGATCACACGCCTCCCCGAAAATTAGACTAAAAGAAGGCTCAACAACCCAAAATCCCCAGCGTATTTTACAAACTTTTGAATCGTTCTACTCCAAACTATGCCAGGGAGAGACCGATACTGACGAGTCCAAAATACAATCCTTTTTAAAAGACCTTCCCATCCCCACACTGAAAGACGATCATAGGGAAATCTTAGATGCCCCTATCCCAGCAGACGAGGTGCTAGAGGTAATCAAGAAGCTGAAAAGAGGTTCGGCCCCTGGCCCGGACGGCTTTTCTGTTCCCTACTATAAAGCTTTCGCAGTTACCCTGGCCCCTCGTCTAGCCAAATTCTTCAACTCCAAAAGAAAAGGAGACCCGGTGGACCCCTACCTTAATGCAGCATTTATATTGGTTATCCCCAAACCCGATAGAGACTCAGAACTAGTGGAGATCTACAGGCCCATTTCATTGATCAACAATGACCTAAAAATATTGACCAAAATTTTAGCGAATAGAATGGGATCTTTCATTAACTGCTATGTACACAAAGATCAAGTCGGCTTTATTCCAGGCCGACAAGGCCCAGACCAAGTGAGACGGGCGATAGACATAATCTCAGTCCTTCAATCCGGGTGGGACAGGGACCTCCCTCAGGAGGGGCTTTTGCTTTCGTTGGACCTACAAAAGGCCTTCTATTCGATCTCTTGGCTGTACTTGTTCACAGTACTCAAGCGTTGGGGCTTCGGAGAAAACTTTCTGGGAACTCTTAGATCACTGTACCACAACCCCGAGGCAAGGATTAGATTGCAGGGCTATTACTCAGCCCCTTTCAAAATTTCTAGGGGCACCAGACAGGGGTGCCCTCTCTCACCCCTGATATTTGCATTGGCGATAGAGACTTTAGCAATAGCAGTCAGAACTAATCCGAATATCAGGGGTGTCCAATGTGGCCAATCCTATCATAAATGTGCATTATTCGCAGATGATATCCTATTATTTCTCACCTCACCAATTACCTCACTTCCTAACCTATGTAGTTTATTAGACTCATTTGAAGCAGTCTCAGGTCTAAGGGTGAACCTAGCCAAATCCCAAGCTATGAATATCTCCTTACCCCAATCAGTTGTAGGTTTAAAACCTGCTTTCAAATTTAAATGGAGTGATTCCTCTATCCGTTATCTAGGGATTAATCTTACCCCCAAGATCCAACTACTATATCAGGCGAATTTCCCTCCTATGTTCCACAAACTTGAATCTGACTTCAAAATCTGGTCCTCACTTCAGTTATCGTGGCTTGGCAAGATCAATTCCGTCAAGATGACCCTACTTCCCAGGCTCCTCTACCTCTTCAGATCACTTCCCATAGCGATTAAAAGAGACCAACTCAAAACATTCCAAAAGAAAATCATAAAATTCATATGGGGAAATAAGGGTCATAGGATTGCCCAACGAGTCCTTTTCAGCCCTAAAACACAGGGGGGCCTGGGACTCCCCAACCTCCTTTGGTATTACAAGGCAGCTAGATTAGCACAGCTATCAGTGGTGTACTCTAAATACGAAAAAAACAGATTGGATGCAAATGGAAAGACAAGCAGTTCCTGAGAATACCCTGGACTTCCTCCTGTGGTGCCCCCAAAAAGCTAGAGCTCCCATAATGTCCCCTACCCTCTCTCACTCACTAGCGTTGTGGGACGAACTACGTCAATTACCATAAAAGAAACAAAGGTGTGGCGCTATATATCACATCCACAGCCATGTGTATTACAATAAAGACATATAAAAATAGTGAATACTACCAAAAAATGTGTGATCATAAAATGGATAGTGTCAAATAATTAATCAGTGTTGATCACATATAAAGTAAATACATAATAATGCTTAATCATCAGATGTGCCAGTGAAACCCGTGCTGGTTCCATGAGCCAGACACCAAACATAAAAAACATAAAACTTTAAAAGTCCATAAAAAATGTGTAGAAAAATAGTGAAGAAAACATCAACAGAGTTCAAAGGGGGTGATGCATGGCCAGATGGTATTCACAGAATTTTAGTCGCACCAAATCTGGCAAGTGGGCAGAAGTCGCACCAAAGTCGCACCAAATCTGGCGAGTGAGCAGAAGGGAAACCACAAGTGTGCATAGATTGTACATCAGTGCCGGGGCCAACACCAGGAGTAGAGGAGGCTTACCGTAAAAAATTGACCTGAAATGGCGTATGCCAGACAAGTCAAAAAAGCATAATAACCACTGGTTCTGGGAAATGCGTCTTGTCAGATGTCATCAACAGATGGTGGAAAGAAAAAGGGGGGGTCCGCACGGCTTCCTCTCCCATAGGTAATCCAGCATAAGCCAAACGTGTAGTTTCATATGCCATGCAAGGAGCAAACAAAACTCACATAGCGTAATAACGTTTTAAAACACTAGTTTATTAAAATAATAAAAAAACAAACTCACATTTGGAAGATCGAAACAGAGCTCAAACATCAAATAGCGGCGATCGTGAGGGGTCTACCCGACATGTTTCAGCTAAGGAGTCGTTTCAGCTAAAGACCCCAGATGACGGCTCCTTAGCTGAAACATGTCGGAAGGACCCCTCACGATCGCCGCTTCCCGATTCTGTGAATACCATCTGGCCATGCATCACCCCCTTTGAACTCTGTTGATGTTTTCTTCACTATTTTTTATGGACTTTTAAAGTTTTATGTTTTTTATGTTTGGTGTCTGGCTCATGGAACCAGCACGGGTTTCACTGGCACATCTGATGATTAAGCATTATTATGTATTTACTTTATATGTGATCAACACTGATTAATTATTTGACACTATCTATTTTATGATCACACATTTTTTGGTAGTATTCACTATTTTTATATGTCTTTATTGTAATACACACGGCTGTGGATGTGATATATAGCGCCACACTTTTGTTTCTTTTGTTTTTTATCTGCCTTGAGTCTATAGGTGTGTTGGCTGCTTTTCACTTTCTTTCTAAACGTAGCGCTGTACTTAATTTTTATTTTTACGTCAATTACCATCTCTAACCTCGAGTATACAGCCCTTAGCGCATATATTCCACAATCCAAACTTTCCCCTGGGCATGAATATCAAATCATTCCAATGGTGGCTGGATAAGGGGATGTACCGCATAGGACACTACTTCTTGAGGACGGGCCCGCTGACCCTGAAACATTGCATAAATAAACTGGATCTACCAGACTCGGAGAGATTTCGCTTTTCCCAAATCTCTCACTTTCTAAACTCCATCTGGAAGAACAAGTCCATACCCCTTGAATTCACAAATTATGAACAATGGTGTGGACAGGCAACATAACAAAGGGGGGGGGGGTGATCTCTATAATATATGCAGCACTCTCCAAATCCTCTTCCAGGTTTCCATATATAGATGCATGGGAGGAGGAATTACAGGAGTCCTGGGACCTGGGGGGATGGAACCGAGCAATAGCGAGAGCTACAAAAGGTATTATGAATGTCTCCCTCATGGAAGCAAACTTAAAAGTTATTACCAGATGGTACCTAGTCCCCACCAGCTTGGCCAGCATGTTTCCCTCTACCTCTCCACTTTGCTTCAGAGAATGTCACGCGATTGGTTTTATGACCCATGTCTGGTGGGAATGCCCAAATATCAGAGGATTCTGGAACAGAATTTTTTACCTCATTAGGAAAGTCACCGGAAATCCTGTTCCAAAGTCAGCAGAAGTGGCCCTCCTGAACTTCCCAGTTGCGGGAACCTCCAAACACTCCAAGAAGCTAATTCTCTTCGTACTTTTGGGAGCGAAAATGACAATTGCAAAAGCATGGAAAAAACCCAGGGTCTCCTACCGAGCAGCGAAAAATAAAATATCTTGGATTAAGACCCAAGAAAAAATGGTCAGCTCGATTTTAGACACTACCAAATCATTCCAAGCAACATGGGAACCCTGGGCCAGATATGTCGGAATCCCTCTCATCCCAGGCACCTAAGTTATGAGAAACAAGAGAAAGCACTGAAATTTGGCTCTCACCCCCCACTTACTCTCCCCTTCTCTTTTCCCCTCTTCATCTTCCTTTACCTCCTCTTTAACATGTTCTATTTGGTGACATTCACTAAAGTATACATTTATTTGGTTCTTACATATCACTAGACCCTGAATTGACGAAGGCAAAAGAATACCAAAAGTTGTACTTTTAGATTTACACTGTTGTTATGGTATTATGCCCCCCTCTAGTTTTACCTTAAAATGTTTGTTTTTATACATATCTAGCTTTTCTATTTCACGGCAAAATTGATGGGAAAGCTGTGACGCAGATAACCCCAATCCCTTATCTCTACGATAGCCACCTCATGTCACAGTTTGCTCCCGTTCGGGGTGTCATGAGTGGCTATCCTCCACATTACCTTATTAGCTACAAGGTTATCTGGCTCTAACATTCCAGTATGTACATGTTCACGCTATTGTATCTTTTCTATCCATTTGCTCTAAATTGGAGGCACTGATCTAAAGGGAACTGATCTAAGGCAACGCTGCCTCTTACTTCTAGTCGCAGATCTGGAGTGAGATTTGGTGATGTCACTACTGTGCTGATCACTATCACTGTTCTCCTTGCTGGAGAGGAAGCTGTACCCAAGCACCCTCCGTTCAAGGATCTCCCTGCTTCTTGTCACTAATCTGTTGCCCTCCGCTTGTCTTTTTTGGCCACAGCTTCCATATTTCATATTCTGTTTAAGTGTAGAGTCTAATGCCCTGTACACACGGTCGGACATTGATCGGACATTCCGATGACAAAATCCATCGTTTTTTTCTGACGGATGTTGGCTTAAACTTGTCTTGCATACACACGGTCGCACAAAGTTGTCGGAAAATCCGATCGTTCTGAACGCGGTGACGTAAAACACGTACGTCGGGACTATAAAATATCCAAAGCTGGGGTTTCTAGCACCAAGTGGCCCTGAAATTGGTTCAGAAAATGTCAAGCACTTTTCTGCAGCAGAGAATGACATTTTCCGAACCGATTTTGGGGCCCCGTATCTCAGGGCCACTTGATGCTAGGAACCCCAGCTTTGGATATACTGTGGTACCAGTTCCAATGGGTTTGCACACCAAATTTAGGGGTTCCTAGCACCAAGTGGCCCTAAGATACGGGGCCCCAAAGTCGGTTCGGAAAATGATTTTTTTTGCTGTAGAAAAGTGCTTGACTCGAGTACAAGTCGAGGGGGGCACTTTCTGCACGAAAAAAATGTGCTGAAAAACTCGACTTATACAGTAAATAAAATGTTTTTTTTTTTTTTAACATACTGTCACAAGTCAGTATCCTTGATCATTGCCACACCAGTTATATGATATGATGATGCTGTACTGCACTGGTGACAGTATGTAAAAAATAAATGTGAAAAAAATATTTAATTTCTTCATTTTCTGAAAAAATTGTGACAAATAATTGCCTGGGCAGGAAGCCCCCCCCCCCCCCCCCCATTAGGCTCTATGCCCTGGGTAGATCGGCGCGAAGTCTGACGTCGTTTCCGCCTTCCAGCCTTAAAGTGATGATTTTTTTCTCCTCTTAAAGGCAAAATTACGGTTTTTATTTTTTTTTTGCTTAGACAGGATTTTTTTTTTTTTTTGACTAAAGTCAAACTATCGTTTTTTATTTTTTTTCGCTTTTAAAGGTAAAATCAGAGATCTGGGGCCTTTTTGAGCCCAGATCTTTCAATAAAGAAGACCTGTCATGCTTATTTCTGTTACAAGGGATGTTTAAAATTCCTTGTATTAGGAATAAAAGTGACCAAAAAAAGGAACATGTAAAAATAAAAAAAAAAGTTAAAAATATAAGAAAAGAAAAACATTTAAAGCGCCCCGTCCCTTTCCGAGCTCGCCCGCAGAAGCGAACGCATACGTAAGTCGCGCCCACATATGTAAACGGTGTTCAAACCACACATGTGAGGTATCGCTGCGAACGTGAGAGCGAGGACAATCATTCTAGCACTAGACCTCCTCTGTAAATCTGAACTGGTAACCTGTAAAAAAATTAGGCGTCGCCTATGGAGATTTTTAAGTGCCGTAGTTTGTCGCCATTCCACGAGTGTGCGCGAATTTAAAAGCGTGACATGTTAGGTATCTATTTACTCGGAGTAACATCATCTTTCACATTATCCATAAAAATTGGGCTAACTTTACTGTTTTTTTTTTTTTTTTAATTCGTGAAAGTGTTTTTTTCCCCCCAAAAAAAATGCATTCGAATAACCGCTCCGCAAATACAGTGTGACAAAAAAATTTGCAACACCCACCATTTTATTCTATAGCGTCTCCGCTTAAAAAAAAAAATATATATATATATATATATATATATATATATATATATATTTATTGTAATATTTGTGTGTTCTAAGTAATTTTCTAGCAAAAAAAAAATAGATTTTTACATGTAGGAGAAGCGAAGTGTCAGATTTGGCCCAGATGGGAAGTGGTTAAAGTAGTGCAGTGCTGAATAGCAAACAATGGACTGGTCATGAAGGGGGTAAAACCTTCCCGGAGCTCAGCTGGTTAACCAATAAGACAATAGTATAAACAACATGGTTGTGCAATATAAATATACAATATAACAATTACCGTATGTAAGCGTGCAAAACACAAACATCTGGAGCATCTCACGATAGACATCTAACAATTTGGACATCACCCAAATTTTCAGTTTCCAAGAAAAGGACCATAATATTTCTACACAAACAAGAAATAATTGTTTCCACATCCATTATTATGCAATACATGGGTCTGGAAAGAATTAAAATGAAAGGTTACAACATAACAACTCACATACTTAATACACATTTACAGAAGATTCAACTTAAAGCATTACTCTATCCTTTGTAGACTGGGCATGCACACTTATTCCTCACCGGGGCGGACCAGGGACAGTCAGGCTGGGGAGGACAGGGCTAGAAGATGCTGGAAGTACTCCAGCCAGGAAAGAGGCGGGGCTCTATCCGCCCTGATGCAACTTCTAATGCACATTGTGAGAAAAAAAAATTGGGCTAACTTTACTGTTTTTTTTTTTTTTTTTATTCAAAAAGTGTATTTTTTCCACAAAAAATTGTGTTTGTAAGGCTGCATGCGCAAATACGGTGTTACATAAATATATATACATAAAAATATATAAATTAATAAATAAAAATATTGCAACGATTGCCATTTTATTCTCTGGGGTCTCTGCTAAAAATATTATATAATATATATACATTTATAAATATATATATATATATATACATATATATATATATATATATACATATGTATATATATATATATATATATATATATATATATATATATATATATATATATATATATATATGTATATATTTATATATATATATATATATGTGTGTGTGTGTATATATATGTATAATGTTTGGGGGTTCTAAGAAAATTTCTATAAAAAAAATACGAATTTGTAAGCAAAAGGAATCAGAAAAAGGCCTGCTCTTAAATTGGTTAAAGCGGAGTTCCTCTCAAAAGTGGAATTTCTGCTTCTATGCTTCCTTGCCCCCTCTGCTGCAACAATTGTCTGATGGATCGTACTAATGGTCGGATTTTAGGCCAACAGTCTGTCTTCAGACAATTCCCAGCCGAAAATCCGATCGTGTCTACGAGGCTTTACAGCCTCGGGGCTCTCATGGTAGGCTCCGTGAGGACGCCGAATGACGAAACTAGTGGGGTGGGGGGTAGGACGGTGATGCCACCAGGCACGCCTGTATCTCGTTCGTGGCTCTGGGTCTACAGCCGGAGGCGATAGGCATACAAGAGCAAGCGTTGTTACCCTAGTGTCGGGATGACACTTGTAAAATTTTAGTGTTTTTATTGATTTTAACAAACAGCAGTGATTTTAAACGGTTTTACAGAGACCTTCATTCATCTTCTCTAACTCGTGTGTATGGCCGAGACTTACCTGAAAGGGTGGTTGATGAGAGGTTACATCGGGAGCAAGCAGCGTGGGGAGCTTTTCTTTTTCAGGTTGATGTGGAGCATATTAGCTGGTTTATAATATGACCAGCTTTTACTTCTGGTGAGTTTGTTTAATGTGAATGGTGAAGGATCACACCGGGTGTCCCCTACTGCGATTGGAATAATACTTCTAAGAAGATTCTTTGAATACTGGGAATTTTCCTTTAGGATTATATATGAACTTTATATTTTCTCTTTGGATCACATATGAACTTTTTTATCTAGGAGATACAGTGCCTTGAAAAAGTATTCATACCCCCTTGAAATGTCCCACATTACAACCAAAAACTTAAATGTATTTTATTGGGATTTTATGTGATAGACCAACACAAAGTGGCACATAATTATGAAGTGGAAGGAAAGTGATAAATGGTTTTCAACATTCTTTACAAATAAATATGTGAAAAGTGTGGGGTACATTTGTATGGCGCCCCCCTGAGTCAGTACTTTGTAGAACCCCCTTTCTCTGCAATTACAGCTGCAAGTCTTTTTCGGAATGTCTCTACCAGCTTTGCACATCTAGAGAGGGGCATTTTTGCCCATTTTTCTTTGCAAAATAACTCAAGCTCTGTCAGATTCTTCCCATTGATACCAATGATGGGGCATAATTCCTCCCCCTGACACCAATGATGGGGCACTATACCACCAACTGACACCAACGATGGGACACTATTCCACCCACTGACACCAATAACGGGGCACTATTCCTCTCACTGACACCAATGATGGGGGGTCTATTCCTCCCACTGACACCAATGGTGGGATACTATTCTACCCTCTGACACCAATGATGGGGGTTTATTCCTCCCACTGACACCAATGATGGGACGCTATTCTACCCTCTGACAACAATGATGGGGCTCTATTCCTCCCACTGACACCAATGATGGGGCACTATTCCTCCCATTGACACCAATGATGGGCAACTATTTTACCCACTGACACCAATGATGGGATACTATTCTACCCACTGACACCAATGACTTTTCTTCCCACTGGCCACAGTTTGGCCCCCCTAAAGCTTGAAGGACAGTAAAGTGGCCCTTTGTTTAGTAAGTTTGGAGACACCTGATCTAAGGCACTGCTGCCTCTTACTTCTAGTCGCAGATCTTCTTCTGTGCTGATCATTATCACTGTTCTCCTTGCTGGAGAGGAAGCTGTACCCAAGCACCCTCAGTTCAAGGATCTCCCTGCTTCTTGTAACTAATCTGTTGCCCTCCGCTTGTCTTTTTTGGCCACAGCTTCCATATTTCATATTCTGTTTAGGTGTAGAGGCTAAGAGTTACATTTTGGCTGATCTTCTTTACACTTACAGTATGTCCTGTGCTTGCAGGATCGTGTTTTTTTAGACATCAATCTGGAAGGCAAGAAAATGTGTTGCATTTGTGATCATAAGAGTGACACCCACTGATCACGGTTGGAGTTTCATCAGATGTCATTGGATAGAAACACCAAGTGTGTTAATCTCCTGTATTCTTTAATGCAGTCTTTCTAAAACATTTTTTACACAAAGGAACCCTTGAAATAATTTCAGGACTCATGCTCCTTACATTGGTGATCAGTGAAAAGAATGTCCCTTACATTGGTGATCAGTGAGAAGAATGTTCCTTACATTGGTGATCAGTGAGAAGAATGTTCCTTACATTGGTGATCAGTGGGAAGAATGTTCCTTACATTGGTGATCAGTGAGAAGAATGTTCCTTACATTGGTGATCGGTGAGAAGAATGTTCCTTACATTGGTGATCAGTGAGAAGAATGTTCCTTACATTGGTGATCGGTGAGAAGAATGTTCCTTACATTGGTGATCAGTGAGAAGAATGCTCCTTACATTGGTGATCAGTGGGAAGAATGTTCCTTACATTGGTGATCAGTGAGAAGAATGTTCCTTACATTGGTGATCAGTGAGAAGAATGTCCCTTACATTGGTGATCAGTGAGAAGAATGTTCCTTACATTGGTGATCAGTGAGAAGAATGTTCCTTACATTGGTGATCAGTGAGAAGAATGTTCCTTACATTGGTGATCAGTGGGAAGAATCCTCCTTACATTGGTGATCAGTGAGAAGAATGTTCCTTACATTGGTGATCAGTGAGAAGAATGTTCCTTACATTGGTGATCAGTGGGAAGAATGTTCCTTACATTGGTGATCGGTGAGAAGAATGTCCCTTACATTGGTGATCAGTGAGAAGAATGTTCCTTACATTGGTGATCGGTGAGAAGAATGTTCCTTACATTGGTGATCAGTGAGAAGAATGTTCCTTACATTGGTGATCAGTGGGAAGAATGTTCCTTACATTGGTGATCGGTGAGAAGAATGTCCCTTACATTGGTGATCAGTGAGAAGAATGTTCCTTACATTGTTGGTCAGTGAGAAGAATGTTCCTTACATTGGTGATCAGTGAGAAGAATGTTCCTTACATTGGTGATCAGTGGGAAGAATGTTCCTTACATTGGTGATCAGTGGGAAGAATGTTCCTTACATTGGTGATCAGTGGGAAGAATGATCCTTACATTGGTGATCAGTGAGAAGAATGATCCTTACATTGGTGATCAGTGAGAAGAATGTTCCTTACATTGGTGATCAGTGAGAAGAATGCCCCTTACATTGGTGATCAGTGAGAAGAATGTTCCTTACATTGGTGATCAGTGAGAAGAATGTTCCTTACATTGGTGATCAGTGAGAAGAATGTTCCTTACATTGGTGATCAGTGAGAAGAATGTTCCGTACATTGGTGATCAGTGAGAAGAATGTTCCTTACATTGGTGATCAGTGAGAAGAATGTTCCTTACATTGGTGATCAGTGAGAAGAATGTCCCTTACATTGGTGATCAGTGAGAAGAATGTCCCTTACATTGGTGATCAGTGAGAAGAATGTCCCTTAGATTACCTTTGTATGGAAGGGTAAGGCAGTGCTCCTGAAAAATTAAGAAAACATTTGCTGAGATCAGCTATTGAATGAGATTTCACATTACTTCGGCTCTCGTTCATAGTTAGGTGAGCCAGCAGCATCTCCCAGGCTTGGAGAAGGCGGAAGGTTGCAATTTCTGCATTTAACTGAGAATGAGCTCTCTGTCCTCTAGCTGAACACTGCCCCTAGTGGATACAAGGGCATTGCAGCCATAGAACTGATTAAACTAAACATTTTGATGGACAGCATCACCGCCTTAACCACTTGATTCCCCGGAACTTTCCTCCCTATGACACCCATGAGACACTGAACTATTTTTTCATTATTCAGGATGTGTCAGATACATGCCTTACATTGTTTAGGTTTGGTAGTCTACCATAAAATATCACACATCTTGTCGGGATTGATTGGAGTTTCATTTGATTTGGATACATATACTGTATATTATTATTTTCTAGATTTTATTTAGAAAGAAAAAAAATGTGAAAAAAAAAATTGAAAACATATCCTGTAATTCTTCCCAACTCTTACGTAATTAGTGCATCCTCTGATATGTACCCCCAAATATAAATGTCAAAGTCCGATGATTAAAATTATATAAATGTGATTTTTACATAATATTTGATAAAAACTATATTTCCAAAAGTATTGTGACACCTGCCTTTACACACACATGAACTTTAATGACCTCCCAGTCTTAGTCCGTAGGGTTCAATATTGAGTTGGTCCTTTGCAGCTATAACAGCTTCAACTCTCCCAGGAAGGCCGTCCACAAGGTTTAGGAGTGTGTCTATGGGAATGTTTGACCATTCTTCCAGAAGAGCATTTGTGAGGTCAGGCACTGATGTTGGGTGAGAAGGCCTGGCTCGCAGTCTGCACTCTAAATAATCCCAAAGGTGTTCTATGGGGTTGAGGTTAGGACTCTGTGCAGGCCAGTCAAGTTCCTCCACCCCAAACTCGCTCATCTATGTCTTTATGGATCTTGCTTTGTGCACTGGTCCAATTCATTTGGTGGAGGGGGGGATTATGGTGTGGGGGTTGTTCTTCAGGGGTTGGGCTTGCCCCCTTAGTTCCAGTGAAGGGAACTCTTAAGGCGTCAGCATACCAAGACATTTTGGACAACTTCATGCTCCCAACTTTGTGGGAACAGTTTGGGGACGGCCCCTTCCTGTTTCAACATGACTGCGCACCAGTGTACAAAGCAAGGTCCATAAAGACATGAATGAGCGAGTTTATGGTGGAGGAACTTGACTGGCCCGCACAGAGTCCTGACCTCAACCTGATAGAATACCTTTGGGATGAATTAGAGTGGAGACTGTGGGCCAGGCCTTCTCGTCCAAAATCAGTGCCTGACCTCACAAATGCCCTTCTGGAAGAATGGTCAAACATTCCCATAGACACCCTCCTAAACCTTGTGGACGGCCTTCCCAGAAGAGTTGAAGCTGTTATACCTGCAAAGGGCGGAGCCAACTCAATATTGAACCCTACGGGCTAAGACTGGAATATCATTAAAGCTCATGTGTGTGTAAAGGCAGGCGTCACAATACGTTTGGTAACATAGTGTGTGTATAACATTTTATATAATATATTTATATATTGTATCAAAATGGTAAAGCTCAAAATGAATGTTTGCACCTTACTGTAGAACTGCTTTATTCCTCTTTCAATGCTACATTCTGGCGCACGTAAGAAAAAATGATCGTTTTGCAGAAACTGTTATTGTAACATTCAGATAAGATCAAATTGGGTTGAGGACACAAATTAGCACAATGGACACTTTTTTTACAGTAAGAAATCAGAAACATTCTGAATGTCATGGAAGCTTATGGAGCATTTCATGCAGCTGTCATTCAGACATCATTGTAAGAAGCTGGAAAGTATACATTGTATATTAAATATGATATGTATGTATTCACAGCATATATTGTGTGTGTGTGTGTGTGTGTGTGTGTGTGTGTGTGTGTGTGTGTGTGTGTGTGTGTATATATATATATATATATATATATATAGCACAGTATATACTGTGAATACATACATATCATATACTATAATAAATGTAAAAAATAAATAAAATATATGTGTATTTATTTATTTAAAAAAAATAATAAATGAAACTAAATGTTATATGTGTATATAATGTATCTATGTATATGTGTGTTTATATATTATAGATGTAATTATGTAATTAAAAAAAAAAAATATATATATATATATATATATATATATAGTGAGTACACCCCTCACATTTTTGTAAATATTTTCTTCTATCTTTTCATGTGACAACACTGAAGAAATGACACTTGTCTACAATGTAAAGTAGTGAGTGTACAGCTTGTATAACAGTGTAAATTTGCTGTCCCCTCAAAATAACTCAACACACAGCCATTAATGTCTAAACCGCTGGGAACAAAAGTGAGTACACCCCTAATGCCGCGTACACACAAGCGGACTTTACGGCAGACTTTGCCCGGCGGACTGGATTTCGTCGGACGATTCGATCGTGTGTGGGCTCCAGCGGACTTTGTTTTCTCAAAAGTTGGACGGACTTAGATTTGAAACATGTTTTAAATCAATCCGTCGAACTCGAGCCTGGCTATGAACTTCCTTGTTTTAGTCCGGTCGTACGTCATCACGCACGAATTTGACAGACTTTGGTGGATTGTGGGTAGGCAAGTCCGTTCATTCAGAAAGTCCGTCGTAAAGTACGTCGAAAAGTCCGCCGGGCAAAGTCTGCCGTAAAGTCCGCTCGTGTGTACGCGGCATAAGTGAAAATGGCCAAATTGGGCCCAAAGTGTCAATATTTTGTGTGGCCACCATTATTTTCCAGCACTGCCTTAACCCTCTTGGGCATGGAGATCACCAGAGCTTCACAGGTTGCCACTGGAGTCCTCTTCCCCTCCTCCATGACGACATCACGGAGCTGGTGGATGTTAGAGACCTTGCGCTCCTCCACCTTCCGTTTGAGGATGTCCCACAGATGATCAATAGGGTTTAGGTCTGGAGACATGCTTGGCCAGTCCATCACCTTTACCCTCAGCTTCTTTAGCAAGGCAGTGGTGGTCTTGGAGGTGTGTTTGGGGTCATTATCATGTTGGAATACTGCCCTGCGGCGCAGTCTCTGAAGGGAGGGGATCATTCTCTGCTTCAGTATGTCACAGTACATGTTGGCATTCATGGTTCCCTCAATGATCTGTAGCTCCCCAGTGCCGGCAGCTCTCATACAGCCCCAGACCATGACACTCCCACCACCATGCTTGATTGTAGACAAGACACACTTGTCTTTGTACTCCTCACCTGGTTGCCGCCACACACGCTTGTCACCATCTGAACCAAATAAGTTTATCTTGGTCTCATCAGACCACAGGACATGGTTCCAGTAATCCATGTCCTTAGTCTGCTTGTCTTCAGCAAACTGTTTGTGGACTTTCTTGTGCATCATCTTTAGAAGAGGCTTCCTTCTGTATCTCACAAGAGTGAGTACACCCTCACATTTGTGTAAATATTTTCTTCTATCTTTTCATGTGACAACACTGAAGAAATGACACTTGTCTACAATGTAAAGTAGTGAGTGTACAGCTTGTATAACAGTGTAAATTTTCTTTCCCCTCAAAATAACTCAACACACAGCCATTAATGTCTAAACCGCTGGCAACAAAAGTGAGTACACCCCTAAGTGAAAATGTCCAAATTGGGCCCAATTAGCCATTTTTCCTCCTCGGTGTCATGTGACTCATTAGTGTTACAAGGTCTCAGGTGTGAATGGGGAGCAGGTGTATTAAATTTGGTGTTATCGCTCTCACTCTCTCATACTGGTCACTGGAAGTTCTACATGGCACCTCATGGCAATGAGGATCTGAAAAAAAAGAATTGTTGCTCTACATAAAGATGGCCTAGGCTATAAGAAGATTGCCAAGACCCTGAAACTGAGCTGCAGCACGGTGGCCAAGACCATACAGCGGTATAACAGGACAGGTTCCATTCAGAACAGGCCTCGCCATGGTCGACCAAAGAAGTTGAGGTCACGTGCTCAGCGTCATATCCAGAGGTTGTCTTTGGGAAATAGACATATGAGTGCTGCCAGCATTGCTGCAGAGGTTGTAGGGGTGGGGGTGCTCAGACCATACTCTGCACACTGCATCAAATTGGTCTGCATTGCTGTTGTCCCAGAAGGAAGCCTCTTTTAAAGATGATGCACAAGAAAGCCCGCAAAACAGTTTAATATTGACACTTTGGGCCCAATTTGGACATTTTCACTTGGGGGTGTACTGACTTTTGTTGCCAGCGGTTTAGACATTAATGGCTGTGTGTTGAGTTATTTTGAGGGGACGGCAAATTTACACTGTTATACAAGCTGTACACTCACTACTTTACATTGTAGCAAAGTGTCATTTCTTCAGTGTTGTCACATGAAAAGATAGAAGAAAAGATTTACAAAAATGTGAGGGGCGTACTTACTTATGTGAGATATTGTATATATAATATATCATATAGAATAATATAACTCCATCAGATAAAAGAATGAACATGGATAGTTATAGATAATATTCTCCTACATTTTCTATAGCCTCTCCAATGTGCTATGCTAGCTGATTTCCCTGTATATATTTTTTTCTTTTTTTTTTTTCACAATATTGTGGTTCTCCAGCTGTTGTGGGACTACAAACTCCAGCAAGCCCTTACCACTCTATACAACAGCAGCCTGCTAGAGACACCTCTGTCCAATAATTTTCTCATTGCATGGCTGACATCTTGTAATAGACACACATCTCAGATGTCTGTCCGGGGGGGGGGGCGGGGGGGGTGTTAAGGTGTTCTTACCTGAATGTGAGACACCTGGTCAGGCTGTGACATCTTGCAGGGTCATATGTACTATACAGCGCGGTATATGGAGGTGCAGGGCTGCACAGGGGCAGCGCACTAATGGGAAAGAGATGGTGCATGGCTATATACATAAAACATGGGCGTAAAGTATTCAATTATTATAAAATGTGAGGGGTGTACTCACTTTTGTGAGATACTGTGTATATATATTTAAATATATATATATATTTATATATATGTATATATATTTTTTTTTATAGACCTGATCTAGCCCCCTCCCTTCCCCCATCAGCAACAGTTTTACATATTTTTTTTTATTTTTCAGATTTTGTGACTAAGTACCCTTTTTGTGCATTACACAGCCATTCGTCTTAAGGCGGTCTATATCCATATGTAGGAGAATCTATATTGTTCCATATATTTAGACCAATGTAATGTTTTCATTATCTAAATAATATATTTCGATGTCAGTCCTGCGGCCCCCAGGGGCAGCAGTACAAATAGCCAGTTACGGCGTGTCATCATTTACATGTAAATGAACCCGTCGATGTCTTCATTCGCAGCCATGACAGATGCCACATGTCCCCAGCTTCCAGGGACAGTCCTGAGTGCTGAGAAATCGTCCCTGGAAGATGTAGTTGCCCCTATTTAGGAGGGGATTCCCAACAATGTATCTTTTCTTTCCCCCCAAAAAATGTAACAATAAAATGTATTTTTAGACAATATCTTTTTTTAGTTTTGAGTGGAGATGTGTTATAGCCTCTATCATTACTGTCTGTGTCTCCCCCCCCAGGGATATTCACCCCTCTTTTGGCACTGGTGACTATTGTGAGAGAAAGGAAGTGAGCGGAGATCCAAAGTTTTGTCACCAGAATAAAAAGTGAGGAGAAATCTTCCATTTGTGACACCTGTTCTGGGGAATGTTCCATGGGAACTCCTAATCTTGGGCACAAAATGTGCAAATTTTAAATTGCACCCAGTGTTTGAAATCATGGAACATGGCAGCGTCCTACAAGGCCAATGGGGGGGGGGTCCATTGGCTGTCAGACCATCCTGGAGACACATGAAACACAGATAGGTCATTTACCTCACCATGGTCATTGCTTTCAGCATTTCTTCTTTGACCCCCCCCCCCACACACACACACACACACACACACACACACATCACTCTATATAAATTGAGGCACTTGTATGAAACGTATACAGGGAGAAATCTGGAGTCTCCTACTGTAGACCCCATTGAAAAATGTTCATTGTCTGGAGAATGGGCAAGCCAAGTAACTAGCATTTTTGAAAAGAAGGCCACCAATGGTAGACTACATATCATATTCCTTAGTGATTTCCTTTAAAGTCAACTTCTGAACATTTTCATCATTTCCCCAAGCTGGCCATACCATTGGCCTGTTTTGAGTCAATTTTTCAAAACATTGCATCATTCACACATACAATGGAAAGTAACCACCAGAAATGAAGCTAAATCTAACACCTGCAAGTTTAACCAAACACCAGAATCTGGTCAAATGTGAAATGGAAACTGGGCAATAAGTTGGCAGCATCAATAAAGTTTTTTTTTTAAAATGAAATTAAAGTAGTATGATAATGGGGAAAAAAACAAAGGGCTTGAAAAAGTAGTGTGCATGAGCTGAAACGCGTAGCCCCATGACGTCATTTCCGCCTCCATTGTACGTTCCAGCATGGTTCCGAAAGTTGTGACGCCATCTTCCTACAGTGTTCTCGGACACAATGAGTAACACCGCGCATGGAGGAAAGCAGACAACGCACGCATGACAGCGGGTTCTTATATATGATGGGATTGCTTCTGTTTTTAACATGCGAGTTACCAATTGCGGTTTTACATACAATTGTGTTCTAATACTACACTTAGTAGGCGCTTCCCATTCTGGCTGCTTTTTTACCATTATCAATAAAGATTGCGTATGTTAGTTGACATACCATGGTGCCAGCTTTTCCCTTTGCCTATTCAAGATTGGAGATTTACGGAGACCTTTGAGGCTGGGTGCGGTGGCTTTGAAGCTGAGGACGATTTATGTAGGTGGTAGCTTGGATATAAACCTGTTCCAGCTTGTAAGGAGGTGCTGGCAGGGTGCCTGTGAATATTTTAGTCCTGTCTGCACTGCATTGTTATTTATGCAGATAGTGAGTTACAGGCTGCCCAGGATAGGAAAGGGTTAACTGTATTTCCCTGGGCTCTTGCTTTGGCAGGCTTCTGCTGGGCTCCCTGTGCTCATAAATTCAGGAGGGAGACTCTGCCTACATTAGTTCCAGCCACACGGGAAGCAGGAAAGGCTGACAGCTGAGATGTAACCTTGTCTTGCAGCAACCACCTGCCCAGAGAGGTTCTGCCCCTCTCTGCCTTCAACTGTCTTCTGTCCTGACTGTCATCACAGAAGATTGCCTTCCTGAGGAGTTTGCCAGCATGCCTGGGGCTGCTGAGACCTATAGTCCTCCCTGCAGAACACCAGCTCTGGAGAGCTTCCACTGTGGACTCTGCTGTATATGGACTCTTGCATGTGCAGGTATGCTGGGGCAGCCACAAGCCTGAGTTAGGGATTTGTATAAGGAAAAGACTGTGCGCTTTGTTTTAGAACTGTTATACTGAGAGTTTCCAGGAAAGCTTTTGAAACTTTGTCCTAGCCTGCTCTGAAGTTACTTAAAGGGGTGCCTGGTGGTAATGGCGTATGGAAGAAAGGGCCTTTAATGCACAAACACAGGGTGAAGTGATGACATGGAACAAGGACAAGAGAAGGATGATATGACACCCAGACAGCAGGAGAGTGGTACCGGCAGGGGTGACAAGTCTCACGTATAGTGGGGGAGCAGTTCATAGCCCACCTCCAGAGCATTTGGTGCCCCAGCAACCAGGACCAGACCGGTGTGACAGAGATTCTAAGGACTTAGCTGCATGGTGCAGAAAAGAAAAGAGTTCATTATGTGTGCGCAGGGGGTCTGCGCTGGTTCCAAGCGGGACCCGCTCTCTCACTGGGAGATTGGTGAAGCTGAACTAGTGGAACGGGACACTGCTCTGTGATGTCTCCTTCAAAATGTTGTGTCCTTAGCAGGTGTATGTGTGGTGGGCAATGGTGGCTAGTGGGTTCTTCTTTGGGGGGGGGGGGGCAAACAACACCCAGCTTACATTGGCCCATGTATGTGTATTTTGCATTTGAAATAGGGACCTTAGATTGTAAGTTCTTTGGGGGAGTACTGAGAATGTACAGTATGTAAAGCACTATATAGATGCCACTTTACCATAGGTGTGCGCAGCCCCTTGCATGAGAATGTGCACCCCAAAGCTCAAACAAACATGCGTGTGTGTGAATGTACACAATGTCACTAGGATTTTGGATGGTGTCAGTAGAGCAGTGGACATGTCAGTAGGGCAGTGAATGGTGTCAGTAGAGCAGTGGATGGTGTCAGTAGGGCAGTGGATGGTGTCAGTAGAGCAGTGGACGGTGTCAGTAGAGCAGTGGACGGTGTCAGTAGAGCAGTGGACGGTGTCAGTAGAGCAGTGGACGGTGTCATAGGGCAGTGGACGGTGTCAGTAGAGCAGTGGACGGTGTCAGTAGGGCAGTGGATGGTGTCAGTAGGGCAGTGGATGGTGTCAGTAAAGCAGTGGACGGTGTCAGTAGGGCAGTGGACGGTGTCAGAGCAGAGATAGGTGTCAGTATGGCAGTGGGCATGTCAGTAAAGCAGTGAACGTTGTCAGTAGAGCAGAGATGGGTGTCAGTAAAGCAGTGGACGGTGTCAGTAGAGCAGAGATGGGTGTAGTTAGGGCAGTGGACGGTGTCAGTAGAGCAGAGATTGGTGGCAGTGGGTGGTGTTAGTAGTGCAGTGAATGTTGTCAGTAGAGCAGAGATTGGTGTCAGTATGGCAGTGGGTGGTGTCAGTAAAGCAGTGAACGCTGTCAGTACAGCAGAGATGGGTGTCAGTAGGGCAGTGGATGGTATCAGTAGAGCAGTGAACGGTGTCAGTAGAGCAGTGGACGATGTCAGTAGAGCAGTGGACGGTGTCAGTAGAGCAGTGGATGGTGTCAGTAGAGCAGTGGATGGTATCAGTAGAGCAGTGGACGGTGTCAGTAGAGCAGTGGACGGTGTCAGTAGAGCAGTGGATGGTGTCAGTAGGGCAGTGGACGGTGTCAGTAGATCAGCGGATGGTGTCAGTAGAGCAGTGGATGGTGTCAGTAGAGCAGTGGACAGTGTCAGTAGAGCAGTGGACAGTGTCAGTAGGGCAGTGGATGGTGTCAGTGGAGCAGTGGACGGTGTCAGTAGAGCAGTGGATGGTGTCAGTAGGGCAGTGGACGGTGTCAGTAGATCAGCGGATGGTGTCAGTAGAGCAGTGGATGGTGTCAGTAGAGCAGTGGACGGTGTCAGTAGAGCAGTGGACGGTGTCAGTAGAGCAGTGGACGGTGTCAGTAGAGCAGTGGACGGTGTCAGTAGAGCAGTGGACGGTGTCAGTAGAGATGTGGACGGTGTCAGTAGCGCATTGGACGGTGTCAGTAGAGCAGTGCACGGTGTCAGTAAAGCAGTGGACAGTGTCAGTATGGCAGTGGATGGTGTCAGTGGAGCAGTGGACGTTGTCAGTAGAGCAGTGTATGGTGTCAGTGGAGCAGTGGACGGTGTCAGTAGGGCAGTGGACGGTGTCAGTAGGGCAGTGGACGGTGTCAGTAGGGCAGTGGACGGTGTCAGTAGGGCAGTGGACGGTGTCAGTAGGGCAGTGGATGGTGTCAGAAGGGCAGAGGATGGTGTCAGTAGGGCAGTGGATGGTGTCAGAAGGGCAGTGGATGGTGTCAGTAGAGCAGAGGACGGTGTCATTAAAGCAGTGGATGGTGTCAGTAGAGCAGTGGACGGTGTCAGTAGGGCAGTGGATGATGTCAGAAATGTTTCTATTATTTTATTTATTTAATTAATTATATTTTACAATATTATTGTTGGGTTTTTTTTCCCCTGGGCTTGGCAAGGAATACTTACGGTCTATCCATCACCTGCCCATTATTGACAGGTAGATCGTGATTGACAGGTTGGCACACCCTGTGCGCACGCCTATGCGTGACTTTACAAAAAAAAATTGTTCAATGTTTTATGCTTCTTAAATGAAACAGAGCGACACCTGTCAGCATCTAAATGTTCAGACAAAGCACAGAGACCTACCCAATCATTTGGCATGCTTTCCAATGTAAAAAAAAATCAATCAATAATCAACACACAAAACAATTACTTTGTATGGGCACTCACCTCCAGAAGTAAATACCCTCCCAGGAAGGGTAACAAAGGTAAACAAAGTGCTTAAACAGACTAGACTTGTTCTAAATGAAGCAGAAGCCAAATTCCAGCCCCAGTGCCTCTCCTCCATGCAGAGTGAAGAGCTATATAATTACAGTGTGAATTGTAATATAAAGAGAGACTTTCCAGTAGGTGAAGAGTACAGTGGTCCCCCCCAGATCTGTACATGAGATGTGGGGTGAAGCAGGACAGGGGGGGATTGTTATCCAGTTGGCAGATGTGTGCCATAGCAGGCACAGAATAATCAGAGCAAATCTATGTATGCATGCATCTCCCACACAGCAGCAACAGACAGGCAGGCAGTGTACAGAGAAGAAAGCTCCACTCTGCCTCTGTCTGTCTGGCTGCATCTCTGCATTCACTGCTGCCTGCCTCTCCCTGCGCAGGGTCCTAAGGATGGATGGCACTGGCACCTTCCTTGCAAGAGTCCTGAGGATGGCTGGGACTGGCACCCTACTGCAAGAGTCCTGAGGATGGAAGGGACTGGCACTTTCCTGCAAGAGTCCTGAGGATGGAAGGGACTGGCACCTTCTTGCAAGAGTCCTGAGAATGGATTGGACTGGCACCTTCCAGCAGCTGTGCACACACTGAGACACCCAGAGATGCAGAGGAGGAGGAGAGCAGCTTTGCAGCCCATCCTCTGGCTTCTGTCTAATTGGTCCTGAGGGAGGCAGGAAATTTGGGCAGGAGAGCTTCGCCTCCTCCACTACAGACAGCATGTAATTGGTCCTCTGAATTTTCATATAAACTGGAGGGGAATCAAAGAGCTCAGAGAGAGGAGAAGAGGAACTGGGAGCAGCAGGGAACTTCTCCAGGTCCTGAGCATCTGGAAGGGGCCAGGAGGGGCCCCCACATCCTTGATAACCCTACCCAGGACTGTACACTAAAGACCTCCTGATCACTATTCCTATCCTTGGCTGAGTGCAGCAGGGAGGTTCTACAGATCCTGAACATCTAGAGGGACCCCCATATCCTCTACCCTGGCCAGGACTGGACCCTACAGACCTCCAGAGCATCATCCCCATTCTTGGCTGGGAGCAGAAGGGAACTTCTCCAGATCCCGCGCATCATCAGGGTCCCCACATCCTTAACCCTTCCCAGGACTGGACCCTACAGACCTTCTGAGCACTATTCCCATCCTTTGGCTGGGAGCATCAGGGAACTTCTCCAGGTCTTGAGCTTCTGGAGAGACCAAGATCTAGATCTTAAAAGCCCTTCCCAGGACTGGACCCTACAGACCTCCTGATCATCATCGCTATCCTTGGCTTGGAGCAGCAGGGAACTTCTCCAGGTCCTCAGCATCTGGAGGGTCCCCACATCCCTAACCCTTACTAGAACCGGACCCTACAGACCTCCTGAGCTTCATCCCCATCTTTGGCAGGGAGCGGCAGCATTGCATATAGAAGAAATAAGGGAGGTGCTCTGGTGGCCCTGGGGGGCCCTTGGTTATCATCACTTCTCTGCTCCATCTTTAACCCTTTCCTGGACGGACTTATTCTACCTCCACCAGTCCTTATCCATTGGGCAGGATTGCATGAAGATTGGCAGAAAGGGGCACCGGGGGGAAGATTAGCATTACCCTCCCTCTCTATTTGTACTCCACTGTTAACCCCTTGCTTGGTCTGTCTCCACCCTGGTAAAGCTGCATTGTGACAGGAGGGAATCCAGGAATCCATTCACCTCCGTCGATCCCACAGGTGGTGACAGCAGGGTGCCCTCTGCTGGATGGGCAGGACGAGGCACCTGTTGGATTCCGACAATTGGCATCTCAAGGGATTTCACTGGCATCGGATGGGAGATAGAAGAGGAGGACATCACATGTACTAAGAGGGCAGGAGGGATACTGGCTGATCCCACCCTCTGCTCACCCTTCACCCTCTGCACACCCCTCACACCCCTCACCCACTGTCAGGGGGCATTACAGGCGGGCGATGTGATCGGCTGTGGATGGTCAGGCTCTTGGCACTGGAGGAGGGTGGCACTGCCTGGATGTGTCTGGCTACTGATGCTGGGAGTCGGAAGGATGGAGATGTTGTGGATTCTCTTCCTGTCTCTCCTCCCCGGGCGCAGCAGGGAACAAGGAGCATACGGTAAGGGGGGCATAGAAGGGGGCATAGATGGCATCTCAAAATGGGGGGGGGGGGGTGTCATACCAAGGAGCTCCCATACTAGCGCATGGCATTTCAGGGGCCACATGGAGGGCCCCCCCACAAGGAGATTGAGCCTGCACAAGGGCTCACTGTTGTGCCAGGAGGCACCCTGTACCTCACACCTCATGGCTTACTGCAGATCTGAGGGCATTGTTGTCGCTTTTTGTGCCAGACATGCAGGACTGTAAGCTGTGCCCACTGGGCACCCGGAGCCCCATTCTCTATCATATCTATACCCAGTGTGTGTGTAGCCACATAATCCTGATAGATATATGATAGATAGATAGATAGATAGATAGATAGATAGATAGATAGATAGATAGATAGATAGATAGATAAAAGATAGATAGATAGCTAGAGATAGATTAGATTAGATGTATAGTGATACAGATTGATAGGTCCAGGAAAGGGGGTGGCAGTAAACTGCTGCATGTCTAAAAGATCTTGAGGTCAGCAAGCTTTTTTAACTACTTTCACAATATATACTTAAATTGATCATACATGGTTAGCTATGATATAATAAATGTGATATGATTGATAGATAGATAGATAGATAGATAGATAGATAGATAGATAGATAGATAGATAGCTAATACATAAATATCTCTTTGAACTCCTCCTATTATCTATGAGAATACAATTATCATTAAACCTTAAATGGTATAGATAACAGATCAATAGATTTATAGTTACTGTGTTCCCTACCCTTGAACTGCTATGTGGGCCCCCAGAACATCTGGGTACAGGTCTGTCATGGTATTGAGTTTTTGTATTTGATACATTAATATCCTTATACAATATCTGCTGCAATTCACCCCCAGCTTGACACTTTATGGAGTACTCAGGAGCACATATAAGATAGCCCCCCTATCAGGAGTTGCACCCCATGCTCTGATACACTCCAGTGATCTATGAGACCTTTCAGCGCCCCTGCCACATATACAGGGTGGGTCTTTCTTTGTACAGGTGTGCTGTGTTATACAGTATATGTCATTGTATTGATCATTTCTCTTAGCTCAGCAGGTTACATACCTATAATCTATTAATAATAATGTGCACTTCCTACAATGAGTGTATGTGATTCAATGTTTCATTGTGTCAGTATATACTGATATCCAATCCTGCTTACCTCACTTTACTATCACTTGAGTAGATAGAGAGTGACAGCCACTAGATCAACTCATGTATGTCATGTCTGTATGAATAGCTGTACATCCTACGCCCTGATCTCAGCTCCCTGTCCTAACCTTTTAGCTTCCTGTGACATATATATAATAGAATATATCTATATTATATCTCTATATCTATATATCTATCAATATATATATATACATATATATATATAGAGAGATAGAGATCTATATCTATAAATAAATAAATATATATATATATATATATATATATATATATATATATATATATATATACATACACATATACATATATATATATATATATATATATATATATATCTCTATAGATATAGATCTATATCTATAGTTATCTATATCTATATCTATATATCTATAGATATAGATCTAGATAGATAGATAGTTATAAATGATTAATAGTGTTATTATTTTAAAATAGAGATCAAATATAAATATAATCAAATATATAATATATATTGTTATAATATATATATATATATATATATATATATATATATATATATATATATATATATATATACACGGTATCTCATAAAAGTGATCACACCCCTCACATTTTTGTAAATATTTTATTCTATATTTTCATGTGACAACACTGAAGAAATGACACTTGTCTACAATGTAAAGTAGTGAGTGTACAGCTTGTATAACAGTGTAAATTTGCTGTCCCCTCAAAATAACTCAACACACAGCCATTAATGTCTAAACTGCTGGCAACAAAAGTGAGTACACCCCTATGTGAAAATGTCCAAATTGGGCCCAATCAGCCATTTTCCCTCCCCGGTGTCATGTGACTCGTTAGAGTTACAAGGTCTCAGGTGTGAATGGGGAGCAGGTGTGTTAAATTTGGTGTTATCGCTCTCACTCTCTCATACTGGTCACTGGAAGTTCTACATGGCACCTCATGGCAAAGAACTCTCTGAGGATCTGAAAAAAAAAGAATTGTTGCTCTACATAAAGATGGCCTAGGCTATAAGAAGATTACCAAGACCCTGAAACTGAGCTGCAGCACGGTGGCCAAGACCATACAGCGGTTAACAGGACAGATTCCACTCAGAACAGGCCTGGCCATGGTCCACCAAAGAAGTTGAGGTCACGTGCTCAACGTCATATCCAGAGGTTGTCTTTGGGAAATAGACGTATGAGTGCTGCCAGCATTGCTGCAGAGGTTGAAGGGGTGGGGGGTCAGCTTGTCAGTGCTCAGACCATACGGCGCACACTGCATCAAATTGGTCTGCATGGCTGTCATCCCAGAAGGAAGCCTCTTTTAAAGATGATGCACAAGAAAGCCCTTGTTGAAGACAAGCAGACTAAGGACATGGATTACTGGAACCATGTCCTGTGGTCTGATGAGACCAAGATAAACTTATTTGGTTCAGATGGTGACAAGCGTGTGTGGCGGCAACCAGGTGAGGAGTACAAAGACAAGTGTGTCTTGTCTACAGTCAAGCATGGTGGTGGGAGTGTCATGGTCTGGGGCTGCATGAGTGCTGCCGGCACTGGGGAGCTACAGATCATTGAGGGGACCATGAATGCCAACATGTACTGTGACATACTGAAGCAGAGCATGATCCCCTCCCTTCAGAGACTGGGCCGCAGGGCAGTATTCCAACATGATAACCACCCCAAACACACCTCCAAGACCACCACTGCATTGCTGAGAAGCTGAGGGTAAAGTTGATGGACTGGCCAAGCATGTCTCCAGACCTAAACCCTATTGAGCATCTGTGGGACATCCTCAAACGGAAGGTGGAGGAGCGCAAGGTCTCTAACATCCACCAGCTCCGTGATGTCGTCATGGAGGAGTGGAAGAGGACTCCAGTGGCAACCTGTGAAGCTCTGGTGAACTCCATGCCCAAGAGGGTTAAAGCAGTGCTGGAAAATAATGGTGGCCACACAAAATATTGACACTTTGGGCCCAATTTGGACATTTTCACTTAGGGGTGTACTCACTTTTGTTGCCAGCGGTTTAGACATTAATGGCTGTGTGTTGAGTTATTTTGAGGGGACAGCAAATTTACACTGTTATACAAGCTGTACACTCACTACTTTACATTGTAGCAAAGTGTCATTTCTTCAGTGTTGTCACATGAAAAGATAGAAGAAAATATTTACAAAAATGTGAGGGGCATACTCACTTATGTGAGATACTGTATATATAATATATAATATAGAATATTATAACTCCATCAGATAGAATAATGAACATAGATAGTTAAAGATAATATTCTCTTTCATTTTCCATACCCTCTCCAATGTGCTATGCTAGCTGATTTCCCCGTATATGTTTTTTTTGCACTATATTGTGGTTCTCCAGCTGTTGTGGGACTACAAACTCCAGCAAGCCCTTGCCACTCCATACAACAGCAGCCTGCTAGAGACACCTCTGTCCAATAATTTTCTCATTGCATGGCTGACATCTTGTAATAGACACACATCTCAGATATCTGTAACTTTTAATTTATGGGCTGGGGTGGGCGGGGGGGGGGGGGGGGTTGGTGTTAAGGTGTTCTTACCTGAATGTGAGACACCTGGCCAGGCTGTAACATCTTGCAGGGTCATATGTACTATACAGCGTGGTATATGGAGGTGCAGGGCTGCACAGGGGCAGCGCACTAATGGGAAAGAGATGGTGCATGGCTATATACATAAAACATGGGCGTAAAGTATACAATTATTGGCAGAAACATCAGGCAACGTGTGCAAGATGCAGGGATACAAGCTGGAAATGTAGCGGTGACATTAACATAAATACATAAAAGGATGACATTAATATATGGAATTATGATATAAGATATACATTGTTGCATTTTATAGCTGCCCTTATAGGGAAGTCCCATGGGACATGCAGACAGGCTGTGCGGCAGTGCAGCGATTTACAGCAAGCATGATAGAGCTGTCCAGCTGTACAGTATATGTATAATAAATACTATATGTATACTGGCAGGCTGAATGTTATATAGGCAGTGCAGCACTGCAGGGGAGAGATAGAAATGGATATAAGGTAAGGCAATGTGTTGGTTTTGACATCCCATAGTAAGATAAGACAGTACATAGTTATTACAATCTTTATTTTCTACCTTGATTTGTCACAAAGGATCTTATTAAAAAATTTGGAGAGGAAAATCAGCTGCGTCATACACAACGCTCCTCTCCTGCAGAGCTGACAGTCTGCACATTGTGTGGAAACAGATCGGAGCTCTCTGTTCTGTAATAAACATAAAACAAGATTGTCTGACTGAGCCATCTGTGGTATGTCTTAGTCATACTATGTGACACTTGCTGAGTATCACTTCCTGCGTCTCCTATCCCCTCCGAAGTCCTCAGAGAGAGCGAAGCCAGCAGAGATGACCTCTGAGGGATTTGAATGAAAGCTGCGTTGGAATAAATCGGAGGTCTGGATTGGTTTGGCCGACTCACTTGTGCCCAGAGCAGCTTTACACAACCTTTTTAGCATGGAGGAACCCTTGAAATAACTTTCCGGTCTCAAGGAACCCCTGTTAATAACTACTATATCTACAACTCACTGATTATAAGTCTGATGGTCAGTGGGAAGAATGTTCCTTACATTGGTGATCAGTGGGAAGAATGTTCCTTACATTGGTGGTCAGTGGGAAGAATGTTCCTTACATTGGTAATCAGTGGGAAGAATGCCCCTTACATTGGTGATCAGTGGGAAGAATGTTCCTTACATTGGTGATCAGTGAGAAGAATGTTCCTTACATTGGTGATCAGTGAGAAGAATGTTCCTTACATTGGTGATCAGTGGGAAGAATGTTCCTTACATTGGTGATCAGTGGGAAGAATGTTCCTTACATTGGTGGTCAGTGGGAAGAATGATCCTTACATTGGTGGTCAGTGAGAAGAATGTTCCTTACATTGGTGATCAGTGAGAAGAATGTTCCTTACATTGGTAATCAGTGGGAAGAATGCCCCTTACATTGGTGGTCAGTGAGAAGAATGCTCCTTACATTGGTGATCAGTGGGAAGAATGTTCCTTACATTGGTGATCAGTGAGAAGAATGTTCCTTACATTGGTGATCAGTGAGAAGAATGTTCCTTACATTGGTGATCAGTGAGAAGAATGCTCCTTACATTGGTGATCAGTGAGAAGAATGTTCCTTACATTGGTGATCAGTGAGAAGAATGCTCCTTACATTGGTGATCAGTGGGAAGAATATTCCTTACATTGGTGATCAGTGAGAAGAATGCTCCTTACATTGGTGATCAGTGGGAAGAATGTTCCTTACATTGGTGGTCAGTGAGAAGAATGCTCCTTACATTGGTGATCAGTGGGAAGAATGTTCCTTACATTGGTGATCAGTGAGAAGAATGCTCCTTACATTGGTGATCAGTGGGAAGAATGTTCCTTACATTGGTGATCAGTGAGAAGAATGTTCCTTACATTGGTGATCAGTGAGAAGAATGCTCCTTACATTGGTGATCAGTGGGAAGAATGTTCCTTACATTGGTGATCAGTGAGAAGAATGTTCCTTACATTGGTGATCAGTGGGAAGAATGTTCCTTACATTGGTGATCAGTGAGAAGAATGTTCCTTACATTGGTGGTCAGTGAGAAGAATGTTCCTTACATTGGTGATCAGTGAGAAGAATGTTCCTTACATTGGTGATCAGTGAGAAGAATGTTCCTTACATTGGTGATCAGTGAGAAGAATGCTCCTTACATTGGTGATCAGTGAGAAGAATGCTCCTTACATTGGTGATCAGTGAGAAGAATGTTCCTTACATTGGTGATCAGTGGGAAGAATGCTCCTTACATTGGTGATCAGTGAGAAGAATGTCCCTTACATTGGTGATCAGTGAGAAGAATGTTCCTTACATTGGTGATCAGTGAGAAGAATGTTACTTACATTTGTTGTCAGTGGGAACAATGCTTCTTAGATTGGTGGTCAGAACGACCCCCCCCCCCCCCCTACAGATAGCTAAAAAGATCATTGGTGTCAGTGGGAACTTATCTGATAGGCAGAAACTGCTCATTGCTCAAGGAACCCCTCTCAACCGCTGGAGGAACCCTGTGGTTCCATGAAACGAAGGATTGAGGGATATAATGTTAGGAAATATTAAATGTTTCCTTGTCCACTTATACACCAGATACAGGCAGCTCAGCTGAGTTGGAGTTCATAGAAAACATAAGATGCAGGGAGTTTGGGTAGGTGTGCATGGAGAACACGAGGATATCCTATACCTATATCCAGTATATATACATAATGTTAGTCTGTAGCTAAATAAAAGAGAAAAGGGTGAGTG